>NC_133790.1:1476052-1646052 GCF_003597395.2 Chelonoidis abingdonii
AAGATCGGTCCCAAAACTGATCCTTGAGGAACTCCACTAGTAACCTCCTTCCAGCCTGACAGTTCACCCTTCAGTATGACCCGTTGTTGTCTCCCCTTTTACCAGTTCCTTAAATAGCTGGCACTTGGAGGTCACAATGTGACATGGAATAGTCCTCAGTGAGCAGCAGGGCATGGCCTTGGGGAGGAGAAAAAGGCTTGGATTTAGCTGATCTCTGAGTGTTGGAAGAAAACATACTGTGTATGCTCAGTTGAGGTTTTTTTAGAAAAGCTTGTTAAGTGCACAGCTCAGGGACAATGTGCTGTCTGTGTATTTCAAATGAAGGCAGCCAGGCAATGAACGGCCTCGCTCCAGAGTAACTCTCCAAAGGTTTGGGAAAACCCAGGATCTGGTCCCATGGATGAGGCCTTATTCAGAGGGAAAGTTCTAGGACTCAGGAGCTCCTCTCCCACTGGTTCCACCAGCTGTCTTAAAAAACATCTGGCCTTCACCACCCTTAGCTAGGGAGGCTTTACCTCTCTGCCCTGGCGCAGCCAATGTTACTGTCCTTGTTTTACAGGAGAAGTAACTAAGGTCCAGAGAAATTAAGGGCTTGATTCATCTCCCATCAAAGTCAATAGACAACTTTCAGTGACATCAGTGGAAGTTTGATGGGGCCCCGAGGGTATGCCTGCCCTGCAGTTAGAAACCCGTGGCCCGGGCTGGCTCACTTCGGCTTGTGGGGCTCGAGTCAAGGATCTGTTTAATTGTGCCATAGGCATTCGGGCTCGGGCTGGAGCCTGAGCTCTGGGACCCAGCCCGAGCCCTGTGAACCTGAGTCAGCTGTCACGGGCCAGCTGACGGTTTTTACGTACAGTGTAGACATCCCCTCTGTGTCTGTCTGTGCTCTAGCACTGGATTTAAGCTTCTGTGTAATATGCACCTCAGACATTTTTTTCCCCATGTGTGATGTTGCAGGATTTTCATAAGCCTTTTGGGACAAAAGATACAATCAACAAGAAGGAAAACAGGTTAGCAACAGAAAATGGGATTCAGACACAGACAAGGTGCTGCCAGGTCCTGCTTCTCTCTCACTTTTGGGGTTACAAATGCTGAGAATTTGATTTGGGGAAAGTTTTCTAATGGGGAGCTCTTGAAAGCACCCACAGGAATTTCTTTCTCAGAACTCTTCAGGTAATAGCTTGTAACTTCATCATCCTAAATAATTTAAAAAGATGATCCGTCCTCAGCACACAAAGAATGGTTTGATAGGCTACTAACAAAGCCTCTTAAAAGATAACGAGTGAAATGCAAGCCAAGCAAGAGCATGCCTGGCAGGCAGACAGAAGCTGGCCAGTATAGGCGAAATTCTTTAGGAGTTGAGTTTCCGTTTGGGCTCAGCTTTCCTGCTGATTCTATACACCTAAAGAAAACAAACTGTAATCCTATCTGGGGCCCAGCACTCTATTTATTTCACCTGGTGAAAAGACCTTGCCAGTTCCTCCAAGCTGACAACCAGCGCCTGCCCAGCGAGGGAGTTGGGCCATAAATATGTTCTGCATTATAGAGAATTTGATATTAAAATATAATGTGATCTTATGAGGACATATTTGCACTCTTACTGTGCGAGACATTCTTCCAGGTTCCTCGCCTGTTTCACTGTGTGATTTGGAACACGCTCGCTGTGTAAGCAATCCAGTTATACAAGTTATAATCTGCAGATTACAAGAGGGGAAAGTGCACAAATCCCCGCAGCTAGGGCGGTAATCACACTTTGCACCTTGTTTCAGGCAAGAGACTTGGCTTAAAACTGATGGACCTCTGGCAACATGGATCATTTCTTTAAACTGCTCAGTAATAGGATCCCCTGCCACTCTCCCCCCCCCGCCTTCCTCTTGGCTTTCTCACTTCCTCTCTAATTTCTATGATTCTCTGATTGTGTAGTAAGAGCCCTGGGCTGTGGATGTTGCTAGCATCCAGGCGGAGCTCCCCACCCATTCCAGCATCTGCCCTTCCTATGGTACAGTAGGTTATCTCCATCTGCTCACTGAGGTTTCATGCCAACGCTGTTTCACAGATCAGCAAGCTAAAGAGAAGAGCGTGGCTCCCTCCCCATGCCTGCTGTCTAGTGCTGGAGAGTTGCGTGCTACCCTGTGTCACAGGAGTTACCAAGTGAATTAAACCTGGGAGTGCCGACTGCGCTGTCCCTTCCACACAGGCTTAATTCAGTTACAGAAAAATACAACTGGCCACTGCACAGGGGCCTGCAGAGACAAGTAAATAAAACCAGGCCCTTGTCCCCCGCACCCTTGGCGCTGGTGAGGCTGGTGAGTGGAGCAGACCCCTTGTTGACTGAGCAGAACCCAGCAGAGAAATTCTCACCATCAGCAAAATAAGAGCGGAGTTTCCATGGAGGGTAGGGGGCTGTGTGGAAAAACCAAGAATTTCCCACTCTTGCCTTCTCTTTCCTGCATTTCACCATGTGTGTTATTCCGCACAGTCAGTGCACCAACTAGGATCTGCTTTGTGAGCCTCTGATGCAGGCCTTAATGGAGTGAGGGAATACTTGGCCCAGGAGGTGACAAATACCTGTTGTACCTGGGCAGGTCACTCTATAACTGCCTTGCCAGACTGAGGTGGAAGGAAGCGCTTGGGTGACTGTGGTTCTGAAGGGCAGTAGTGAGTCCAGCATCACGCAAGACTTCACCACCTTAGCTGCCGGAGTCCAGTGCCCAGGATCTCCAGCTTCGTGGAGCTAACACTGCATTGGTCATCTCCGGGCTGAGTGCTGTTCTTCCAGCACGGGAACCCATCAGAGACAGCACTTTCTGGCAGGCTAGGTAAGAGACACAGAGCTGAATGTCACCAGTTGGTGAACAACCATTATGGAGAATGGAGGGATGCTGTGGACGCTGCATGTAGGAACTTCTGGTGTGTGGGTGGAAAGGGAGGGCATGCTGGCTGTCCTTGGGAAGCTGTGGAAAGGGACAAGTACAGACAGTGGGTGTGAGCCCATCGGCTCCTCCTACGGCAAGTGGAGGAGTGAGCAGCGGTGTGTAACTGATAATATCAAGGGCTGCTGGCACAGCAAGGCTTTTTGTGTCTGTTGTTGCCCTTCTGCGCAGTTCCCACTGGTTCTGCTCTAGGCTCTGGCCTGAGGCCGGACTGTCTCTTTTGGCAGTTTGCTGTTAGAAATGGGGCCTTTTTTCTCATTTGAATTTGTCTGGCTTCCACTTCCAGCCTCTAGTTCTTGTTCTGCCTTTCTCGGCTAGATTCAACAGCCCTTTTGTGCCCAGTAATTTTTTCCCAGGAAGGTACTTACAGAACGCCATCTGCTTTGTGCATCACAAGGGAAATTGAGAAGTGCCTGATTACAATGTTTAAGTCTCTCCCTGAGAGACATTTTCTCCATCCCTCAAATCATTTTCGTGGCTGTTTTCTGCATCCCCTCCAGTTTCTCAACATTCTTTTACAATGTGGGCACTAGAACTGGACACAGTATTTGCGTGTCTGTCTCACCATTTCATATACAGTCGCCTCCCTGCCCCTACTCGCTGGTCCCCGGTCTACACATCCCAGGATCACACTACCCTTTTTGCCACAGCCTCACACTGGACACACATGTTGAGTTGCCTAGTCCATTACAACCCCAAAATGCTTTTTAGAGTCACTGCTTTCCAGGGTACCGTCCCACATTCTGCAGGTCCGGCTTACCTTCTTTGTACCTACATGTATAACCTTGCTCTAAAATGCATTTTGTTTGAATGGGCCCCAGTTATCCAGCAATCCAGAATGCTCTGTAAGGCTGGTCAGCCTCATCACTATTATCACTGTGCCAATTTTTGTGTCTGCCACAAATATTATCAGCAGAGATTTGATATTTATTTCCTGATCATTGACAAACATGTGGAGCAGTGGCAGGCCTAAAACCATCCCTCCAGAACCCCACTAGACACTTCCCCTTGCAATCTGTCGCATAGCCAGTTCTCAACCCATTCATTGGGGGCTTTATTGATATTCCATAGTGCTAATTTTTAAATCAGATTTTTGAAAGGCATTGACTTTGTAGCACAAGATATTCTATGTCTGTAAATTTGGATGAAAGGGTAACAATATAGATGCAATAATCTCACAAAGAATGACACCAGATTTGTCTGATGATATCATAAAACTATGGTGACTGGCATTAATTACATTCCTAGCCGTTAAGTCTTGATAACTTTAATTCTGTACCATGTTTTCCATTCTTTTGCCTGGGATTGATGTCTGGCTAACCGACCTATGAGCTATGCCCCATCAAACTGTCTCCAGTGCAGGAATGTCTCGCATAGATCAGATTGTTGCCCCGTTTGACCCAAGTGGCTAGTCAAAGTTTGGGACCCTGAGTATGTTCCATTTGGGAGTAGAAATGGTTGGTAGTCAGCTATTTCTCTGTAAATAAACAAAACTGCTTCAAAGCCCTATATCTCTGAATGCAAAATGAATCAAATAGCAGGAAACAGCATGTTTTGCTCCTAACCCCCAAAAAACACTTTTCAGCCTACACCCCAATCCAAAAACCTTTCCCTAGGTTTCTTCCTGGTCTGCTGCTGTGCCTTCAGCTGCTCCTGGCTGGCTGTCCCTCCCGCCCAAGTGTTTGGTGTGTTCTGCCTTCCCCTTCTCACACACACACACGGTCACAGTATCCAGTGGAATCCCCTGCCCATGTGAAGCTAGTTCCTGGGCAGACTCGTTCAGGCCTTGTAAGGAACACTCAAGGGAGCACACCTAAAACACCTATCATAGGTGAAGGGCATGTTCACACACCGCTTTGAACAAGATTCTAGCCAGTCCAACCCCTCATAAGGGTTCAGCCAGCGCAGGACATCATACTGGAGAATATGTTGGCACCAGTGCAGAACAGTGGGAGCACATTCCCTGGGAATGGCCTCGTTCTCGTGCCACCTACACCCAGAGGGCTTCCAGTGGGGAGATTCCCATAGCCACATGTAGTCAGTAATGCTCTGAAACTAAAAGTGCTAAGTACGTTCACAATACTTTCCACAGGCTTCTCTTTGAAGACAGATGGCCGACAGGCTCCTTAGCTGCTTCCCATTTCGCTTTGTCACCCAGCTGTGTTAGGAGGAGTGGTGTGCAGACTTTACTGAGTTTGCTCACAATGCATTAATCCTGAAATGCAACCCCCCCAAAAAAGGCCATTTCCAGAGGCCCCAACTGCTGCTGCCCTGAATTGAACAATATTAACAGCTCTTAGGGCAGTCTGTAGTTGGACTCACTTTGTGGTCTTATCAGCAACTGATTCATGTCTCCACTCCGCACCAGAGTGAAGCAGAGTAGAAGCCCTGCAGTTTCACGAATGAGTCACATTGCAAGGGGGTTACTACTGCAGCTGTTGTTCCATTGGGAGACTTGTCCAAAGCATAACTCTGGTTGGGGCTTTGGATACTGGGAAGTTTACCTTACAGATAGGATGCCCTGGGGCCTTTGCTTTGCACAAGTACATCATCTTCAAAGCCAAGAATTTGGGTTTGGATTAAACCTAGGTTTCATATTTGCATACAGAGTTATTATGCTTAAAACTCCCACTGATCACGACCTTTGCGTTATCACAGTTGTTTCTGGCAGACAGTTTGGCCATTGCTTCATAGTCCATGAATGAGACTCCCTCAGCTTTGCAGAGAAGATTTGGAAATGTCAGTATTAATGCAGTTAACGTAGGCCACAGGCCTGTACCATGCATTTACTGTAAGGAAACTCTGCGCTTACAAACTCTGTGGGCATCGCTGAGTGTGCTGGTCACCCCAACTCTTACCAGGCAGGTATTTCCTATCGCTGAGCACATCAAACCCTTCCTACCACAGCTGCTCTGCTGCGGAGGAGACTGCAGAAAGCTTCAGCTAAGCACATTACATGACTTGTTCCAGTGCTCTGTGATCTGCGCCTGCTTCCAGTGAGCTTCTGTCTGGAATTCCAGGGAGTGGATTTAATCAGTAAAGTCCGAAATATTCTGGGACCTGCTTACTGAGAGACACCTCTCGCCATCCTGGGTGTCCCAAGCTGAGATCAGCAGAGGTGCTGGAGGCTTTGAGGGTAGGTCTTTGGGTGTGGAATTCCTCCTTCCCCTTGGCTTTGTTAACTTTCCGAGCCTACTGCTAACCCCACCTCTTCTCTGGTCTGTAAGGCTATCGACGATGACATGGGCCGAGGTGGAGCTAGACCTATTTCTGGGCAGACCTTTTCAATGTATGGCATAAGGGCCCAGAGCACCAGCTAGGCACCCAGAGCTGCATTCTAGAAATGTAAATCAACCAGCCCGTAAATGAGCAGCCAGCCCTTTAGGGGGATGCAGCTATGTGTGGTGAGGATCCTGGTTAGAGCAGCGATCATTAGACACTCACAAGCCATTTCCCAAAGTTATATATCTTGGTCTTTACTTTCCTCCAGTGCAGCTAAAGCCCTTGAGCTCTGAGCCCAGACTTGTACCAGATTTCATGGGTTTGGTGTGTGTTTCGTTTTTTTAAAACCCCAAAACTATCTGTCACCTTCTGAGCCACTTTGCCAGCAATGTATGTTACTGCATTGCTGGAGGGAGTACTTACAGCGTCTCCAAATGGCCCAAACCATGTATTTTAAAACTGTGATAAGCCAGCCTTTGTTCACACACTAACATGTCCTACGTCTGAGGGACTCCCAGAGCTGCTGATGAATGAACAGCACACAGGGAAATGCTTTTCTGAACTATAGGAACCAGGAGAAGTGGGAACTCGAGGTGGTTGAAAAATGCCAATTATTTTTTGTGGGAGATTTTCAATTTTTTTAGAAATTTCCCAAGAATATATATATATTTTTGATGAAAAGTGAACCTTCCCCCCAAATGTTTGTTTTCTAAAACTGATTTAGACAGGGGGTGGGGGGTTGGTTTTTCAAAACAAAAAAATGATTGTTTTTACCAAAAAGTAAAATTTTTCACTGAAAAACTTTTGGTTTTAGGCAGGGTTTCTCAAACAGGGGTCCCCGCTTCTGTAGGAAAAGCCCCTGGCGGGCAGGGCTGGTGTGTTTACCTGCCCTGTCCGCAGGTCCAGCCGATCGCGGATCCCACTGGCCGTGGATCGCTGCTCCAGGCCAATGGGAGCTGCTGGAAGAGGCGTGGGCTGAGATCACTGCTCTGGACCATTGGGAGTTGCTGAAAGTAGCAGCAGTAAGTTCCTCAGCCTGTGCCACTTCCAGCAGCCACCATTGGCCTGGAGCAGCAATCTGTGGCCAGTGGGAGCAGCGATCCGCTGGACCTGCGGATGGGGTAGGTAAACAAACCAGCCCGGCCCACCAGGGGCTTTCCCTACAGAAACGGCAACCCCTGTTTGAGAAACCCTGGTTTTAGGTTTCCAGTGTTTGAAGAACAACTAACTAAGGACACAAAAACTAACAGAAAATTCTTTCTTGGCCTCCTTGTTATACTTTTACATTTGACTTACCAGAGTTTATGCTCCTTTCTATTTTCCTCACTATGATTTGACTTCCAATTTATAAAGGATGCTTTTTTGCCTTTAGTCACATCTTACACTCTGCTCTTTAGCCATGGTGGTATGTTTTGATTTTTCTTTTTTTTACTGTTTTTGTATTTATTTGGGGAATGCATTTCATCTGAGCCTCTATCATGGTGTTTTTCAATGGTCTCTATGCTGTTTGCAGGCATTTCACCCCGTGACTGTTCCTCTTACATTCTCTTTAACTAGCCTCCTCATTTTTGGGTAGTTTTCCTTTTTGAAGTTAAATGCTACTATGTTGGGTTTCTCTGGCATTTCCCCCCTACAAAGATATTAAATTTAATTACATTATGGTCACTATTCCTGGGTGGTTCATCTACATTCACCTCTTGGACCAGATCCTGTGCTCCACTTAGGTGTCAATCAAGAATCGCCTCCAGCTGCTCCAAGAAGCAGTCATTTATGGTATCTAGAAAAGTTCTCTCTGCATCCTGTCCTGAGGTGATATGTACCCAGTCAATATGAGGATAACTGAAACCCCACATTTCTAGCTCTGTAGCCTTTCTAATCTCCCTGGTTTTACATGCTCAGCCTTGTAAAAGGCACTTTATATCATATGGAGGAGACACAACTTTAATGAAACTGCATCACCTTTGAGAAGCAAATGGTTCCATGGTACAGCACCAATGGATTATGCACCTGACAGTGCCCTGTTCCAGTGCCACCAGAGAAGTTCTACACAATTAGGGGTTTACAAATAGTTTATTATTTATGGTGTTTCACTTCAACTTTGTTGGTATGAAAAGAAGTGACTGCAGACACTAAACAGCTTTCTTTGCTGCCACCCTGAAGAGCAACTGAGCACAGCTGGAATTATGTTAATAGCAGAAGTCACTGACTTGGAGCAATTGGAGTAAATTGCTGGAACTGAATGCTAGGTCTGTTCTTCTATGGGCCTGAAGGTGGATTTCCCACTTATCTGATTTTCTGCTGCCTGAGCCTCTAAGGCGACATAGCAACCTCTTACTTCTGGAAAGTGCAAAGACAAATCTCTTCCGTGTGGGTTGGTTTGGCTGTATGGCTCTGTCCTGTGCAGTGGGCCCACGGCAGTGCAGGATCCCAGTGCTAAAATTCATAACAAAATGAGACTCCTTGTAAAAGGGGCGAATCCCATCTGCTGTAGATACCAAAACACAGCCACATTCCTCTCTGCCCGTATTCTCACCATTAATAGAAAAGCGGCTCCAGGGACTGGGAACATGATACAGACCCTTTCACCTCTGGGTCACCAAATCCAGTCCAGACCGGTCCTAGCTCAGCGTCATTGCTGTTTGACACAGCTGTTTGGGGCCCTCAGGAAAATGTGTTCAGACTTTCTGGTGTCTGTGTCACAAGGCTCCCCAGGGCCAGGCTGGTCAGCAGAGGCTGGTCACTGACTGGCAGCAGGGCAGAGTGCGGGCCTCTGGTAAGGGCTGTGGCACCGGGCTGCTGGTGTGTGTGGGCAGCGGGCACTTGGCCTGGCATGTGGACAGAGAGGTGAAATCAGCCCCTCATGGCAGTGAGGATGATATAAGGCTCGGAGAGGCTGGAGATGAAAAGCGAATGCCTATTGTCAGACACTGTTTCCAGGTTAAACAATCAGTGTCAGGGCCAAGCGCAGCTTCTGGAGGAGCAGGCACCGCTCTCCAGCTGTTTAAATTTGATGGCTCTCAAATAACAGGATTAGGCAATTGTGGGCTGCAGGAAGGATATCAGTAATTACTGCCTGATTGGTAAGGAGCTGTAATTAAAGCACAGAGCAGTTCAGACTCTGGAGCACCCATCAGGTTTGCAGCTCAGAGTCGCCATCTTTGCATTTGGTTTTCATTTGGTTGCCCCTTACAATACAACTGCCTCTTTGATGGAGCTCAGGCCTCTTGTTGCCAGTGGGCAGCTCAGGCCTCTCCTTGTGGCACCAGGTGGTACAGAGCTTCCTTCCAACCCAAACAGCCCCCAGGGGACGTGAATGCAGGGAGCAGGTCACCGTCTCCTTTCCTTCTCTGAAGTGCTACCTGTGGTGCGAAACTGCCTGGCCTCTGACACAGATAATGTCTGTCTGCTGTCTCTCTGTCCGTCCGTAGGCTGAGAGCCAATGAAGGCAGGGACCAGCTTTCCTAAGGGTTTGGAAAGCACCGAGTGGACACTACCAGCCACAAATACTAGGAATCGAGGTGCTGACTTCACACTGACACCTCTTCCTCCCTCGTTCTGCCTGTGACTGAGGCAGGGACCTGGGCAGTGAGATGGTGTGTCTGCACTGCATGGTGAGCGCAGGGCTGGTGCAAGGATGTTTCACGCCCTAGGCGAAACTTCCACCTTGCGTCCCCCCTACGTCCCTGCCCTGAGGCGCACCCCCAGCAGCTCCCTCCCTCCACCATGAGGTGCCCCCCTGCCCCAGCTCACCCCTGCTCTGCGCAGAGCACCCCATCGCTGCTTCACTTCTCCTGCCTCCAAGGCTTGCAGCGCCAATCAGATTAGGCGCCGCAAGCCTGGGAGGCGGGAGAAGTGAAGCAGCCACTGCGTGCTCGGGGAGGAGGCAGGGCAGGGGTGAGCTGAGGCAAGGAGTTCCCCTGCGTGCCACCCTGCCCCTCTTACTTGCTGCAGGTGGCCCTCCCCGTGCTCCCCTGCCCCAGCTCCCTCCGCCTAAATGCCGGCGGCGACTGGGGTGGCCAAAGATCCAGCCGCCACGGTTGCTGCTGAAGAAAATGCCACCCCCCAAATGCCAGTGCCCTAGGCGACCGCCTAGGTCGCCTAAATGGTTGCACCTGCCCTGGATGAGCATCAGGCTGGGGGGTCTGGGCTTTTGGATTGGTGATGCCAAGCTGGCGCTTGAGCAAAGCTGACCTTACAGGTGCTGAAGCCGGGTCTCACAGCCGTGCTATGGATCTAAACTGCACAGTGCAGATCTTCGGACTTGGCTCAGCATCTTGAGCTGTATCTACTCTGCAAATTGAAAGAGTTTGGACCCATCTCATGGCAGGACTCAGACTCTGAGCTGCTCCCACAGCAGGAGCCTAGGACCTGGGTGCTCGCTGTCCCGAGCCAGGCTGATTTCATGTGTGGTTGGCTGGGGCTCAGTGCGCAGTGCAGCCAAATCCAGTGAGGGCCAAGTGACGGGAGAGAGAGATGATGGAGCCCCCTTTTTAGGATCAGCATCCTTGGCAGTGGGGTGAAAATCCGTCCCTGCCTGAGCCCAAGAGTGTTGGGCTGCTGCCCACTTGCCGTTAAGGCAGGAAATGGCGGGCTGTAAATATTCACACACTAATGGGTTTTGTTCAGTGTTTAAGGCTGGTGACTCAGTGCATGTTTTAAAATGGAACATGGCCTCCCACGTACATGCTGTGACTATTGTATAAAATATCAGTGGCAGTGTTTTCAAAACAACACCCTCATTCACCACTACCTAGCACGTCAGGGTGCTGGGACTCCCTGTACCAAGGTGCAATCAAGGGAGCGTTGGATTGCCACGGAGATGCAGAGCGAATAAAGAGGGCCAGGGCTCTGCAGATTTGTTTGACTGTTCATCCCATAAAGGCCAGAGCATGGTTGATAATAATCCCTCCAGCCCACTGAGTTGAACTAAGTGGTGATTGGCGCCAGTTCAGTAATTCGTGTTTTCCAGATGGGACCATTGGTCAGCTCCAGTGTTTGCTAATTCTCAGTCGAGCTTTGCCAGGGCACAGGGTGCTCCGGTCTGGCAGCCCTCGGGACCCACCCGGGAGCCGGCCCCCACGGCCGGCCCCGGTTCCCCGGCAGTCTGAGTGCCACTATTGAATGTGTTATTATTTAGCAGCTTGCTTAGCTACACAGGAGGGGCTGGCTGCTGGCTCCAGCCACAGGTGTTAGCCCCCTAGACTTTCCCTGGAACTCTGCAGGGTCAATTTGTCCCTCTCAGGGGATCGGTGGAGCATCATGCTGCTGAATCTTGGGGGGGAGGGGCGTTCGATGGGAATTTAAAATGCATGGTGCTGTCTGCTTGCATCCCGTGGCACTTCCCGTGGGAATCTGATGTGGAGTTTTACATACTCTCTGGTCAGGATGCAGGATGGAGGGGTGAACCTTGGGGATTCATTATCTCTATTACTGTTAAATCTCTGGCTTGGTGTTTGCACCATGAAATATATTGGTAGAAAATACTCTGGTGTCTTTGGCCAAAGATTGTCTCCCCACCGCAGCTGCTGCTGTGCTGTGACTGGTGCCAACGGGGCTGGCAGGTGCAGGGTGATGCAGAAACGCACTGTTTGGTATGTGGCATGTCCCTGGCCAGCGCTGACTGAAGTGCATTGCAATCCAGGGGCTTGACTCTCCTTTCCCAGCGAGAGCGTCACTGCCACTTTCCCAGGGTGTCACTAGATGGCTAATGGAAAGCAGCTGAAAGAGGCCTATACCCTGTCTGGGACAGACCTGCTAAGCAGAAGCTGAATGCTATCACATACAAAGAGGGGATATTTCTAAAATATATTTTTTGCGGGAGGGGCAGGAGAAGGAAATTCCAGCCTCCCTCTTTAAACTTAAATGCACAAGGAAAAGAAACAATGTCATATTGGTTCCCAGCTGACCTGCCGTACCTGCTGTCTGTACTGCTCAAAGAGGAGCAGGGGAGACTGCAAGGGACTGGAAACTCAGCTAGAGTTATTGCTTTGTTAAAGATATTTAGCGCCACTCCCACCCAATGGACTGGAAGGAAGTGCCCCACCTTTCGACAGAATGGCCAAAGAGTGGCTAGTTAAATAAGACGAAATTTGCCTCCTGGTGGCTCAGTTGTTTCTAATTAATGTAAATATATACACTGAGACCCAGCTATTGTGCAGACTGAATCTGTGGTGCAGGTGAATTCTCACGTGGTCCCAAGCTGAGCCCGCTCAGCTCCACCTCCTTGTTCGTTAGTTGGGATTTCTAGCAGCTTTGCTCTGCATCGTCCTGCAGGTACATTCTGTGCTAACATGGATGGTTGCAGAGTGACAAGAACCCTTCACTCTGTACAAAATAGCTCCACTAGCAGAAGAATCAGCATCTCAAAAGTATTTCAGAAACAACACGCAGCAATTTCAAGTTTGGGGCATGACTTATTTTGCTCCTGTTGATGTCTCATTTCCCTGTGTTATTGGGGTCTTGCAAGGGTTCCATTAGGGAAACGGGTGGTGTCCTAGCCAAGAATAGACTAAGTGCCAGACAGCGACCCCTATAGTTAGGGTTGCATAAGAGTTTCTACACACTCATTGTTTTCCAAACCAGTCACCTGCTGGGCTGACATTTTCCAGGCTTCTTTTTTGCCTGACGGTGAATAGTTTTCAGAAGCTTGAGAAAAATTCCTTCAGCTGTGTCTGAGGTCTGGGAGAGAGGAAAATACATTTTTCCCACTGGAAAATCTTTTAAACTACTCCCTCCCCCACCCTGCGCCCCAACAGGATTCTGGCAAAAAAAGACCCAGTGTGTGAAAACCTGGAAACTTGGCCTGGACCTCGTCTTTATGAAGCTGAAAGTGACAAAGGTAGAAGCCACTGAAAGAAACATTGCTTCTGAGCATGCTCAGTAGGCACCCAGGAATTTTGCTGGTGCTACCTCCTGAAGCCCACACCCCTTTGTGTCACCCTGATGTAGGCTGGACAGGGCCAGTTTGCTGTTCTTAAGCTCCTGCTGGGAAAATTTACACAAAAGAGATAGTGAGTTTTGGGGGCTGGGGGTGTGGGGGAAGGGGAGAATTTGTTGTCAGTTTTGCCCTGCAACCAACAGCAAAGCACCTTAATTTCACGTCCAAGAGCAGAATTGCCTGGAAAGCAAATGTCAGGATTCGCACAGCCTCAGCTGTGCTCTCTGTAACGTCTGAGATTCCATTTAGTTAAGAAAAAACAATTCGCTCTCAAACATCTCCAGGTGGAAAACTGTCTCCAGCTGGACAGTGACAACAGCAAAGGTTGGGAACTTCCCCCTCTTCCAACCCATCCATTGAACATAAAAAGAAGTTGCCCGTACTTCACAGAGCATCTTGCAGTAGCGCTCAGTTGACTTTGAAGATCTTTCCTCTGTTGTGTTTTTTTTTAACAGAAGGAAGTTACCTTCAGAAACTGTGTTGGTGCGATATTAAATGTACAGTTAAAATCAAGAGAAGGAAGAAGTTAGACATTAACTCTGCTGTTTGCTTATAGAAATACAGAAACAGCACAATTTTTTCTGGTTAAATGTGCAGGTTATAAATTGAGCCAGATTTTTAGTAGGATGCGTTAGAACACATACTTGCATGCACCTAATTTGTCTGCAAATACGAGATGTGCACTGGTAAATAAAGTATTTGCCTACACTTGTGGCCAGCTAGTTATCTAGCAGCAGGGCCGGTGCTACCATTTAGGCGGACTAGGCGGTTGCCTAGGGCACCAGGATTTGGGAGCGCCAAAAAGAGGCACCAAAAAGCGGCGCCCTCCAATTTTTTTTTAAGTGTTTGAGCAGCCGCTGCCCTGGGAGGGAGAGGGAGTCTGAGCAGCCACTGGCAGCCCAGGGATTCCCCTGGGTCAGTGCGCCGCTGTGGCAACCGCCAGCCCAGGGATTCCCCAGGGTCAGCGTGCCGCAGCCGGCAGCTGGCAGCCGGCAGCCGGCAGCCGGCAGCCCAGGGGTTCCCCTGGGACAGTGCGCCGCCGGCAGCCCGGGGGTTCCACCGCACAGTTGCTGCTTTGCTTCTCCCGCCTCCCAGGCTTGCGGCGCCAATCAGCTGTTTGGCGCCTCAAGCCTGGGAGGAGAATTAGAGCAGGACAGCGTGCTCGGAGAGGACATGGGGAAGAGATGAGCTAGGGTGGGGAGGTACCACAGGCTTATCGGGCCTGGGGGTGGGGAGCTGCCGCGGGGAGTGGGGAGCTGCCATGGTGGAGGGGGCGCTTCAGGGCAGAGGGGAGCTGCTGCAGGGCAAGGGGGGCACAAGGTGGAAGTTTCGCCTAGGGCGCGAAACTTCCTTGCACCGGCCCTGTCTAGCAGGCTAAGTGTACATGCAAATAACCAGTGTGTACAAACACAGTATGCATGTATGTTTAATTTTGGAGTATCCAAATGTATGTACCTAAATGCTTGGTCCTAAACTTGACTGTCTAGACCAAATGATTTAAAATATCTACCTTCTTCAGGAGCAGCAAAGAGTCCTGTGGCACCTTACAGACTAACAGACGTTTTGGAGCATGAGCTTTCATGCATCCAGCAAAGTGGGTATTCACCCACGAAAGCTCATGCTCCAAAACGTCTATTAGCCTATAAGGTGCCACAGGACTCTTTGCTGCTTTTACAGATCCAGACTAACATGGCTACCACTCTAATACTTCTTCAGGAGGTGCTACATGAGCAAATTGGTGGTGGTGGTGATGATGTGTGTGGGGGTTGCTTTTGCATTTCTTGCCTTTTGTGGTTTTAATTCTGCACCCTGAGTGTTACATACCTGTAATTTTGGCACTGAACACATAGGCTTCTGCATCAGGCTGAGTGGTTGCTTGTGGGGCCAGGTGGCTTCTGCCCACTCCTCCATGTACAGCTTCCCATACCTGGCCAGCTGGCAATGGGCATTGGCTGTTGCTTGAGGCAGAATCCTGTGGTAGATGGAGCTAGTTTCTGCAGACTTGCTTGTGTCTTGGTATATTGGTCCATGTGTAATGATCTATTTCCTGTGCTTGGACTAAAAGACCTGGGGAGTTGATTCTAGCCTCACAGGTGTCATGTGGGAAAGTTCAGATCCCGTAGCTCCAGTCCTTCCCGGATGAAGGGGGCACTGTTGTGAACCATTAATCCCACTTTCGGTAATGAGCTTTTGGCTGTTTGGTGAATATCTACCTCTACAGGCTGGCATTTTGTTGGTTTTAATTAGTTTAATGTAGCTGGTCCAGTTGTTCCAAATAGCACAATGAAAATGAAGCAATCCCCCCCTCCCCCCCGATATTTCTGTGTGAGACACAATATTTGCATTGTGCACTGGAGTTCTCTCTGCTGTATGCTGCTCCTGAAGTGGATTGAAATGGAACAGAATGCATTTGTGCTGAAAACAGCCGAGTGATTTTAGTCACTTTTTGAAATGGGGAAAATTGCCTCATTTTTCAGCATGTGGTCGGTGATCCCATACCTCCCCAGCACTGTGCAGAGATTAGTTCATACTTTTTTGGTGTTTTTGGCCTGAAATGAACACTTCTAGCCGGAGGATAGATAATTCCACTTGTGTCAGTCTCCCGGGGCACATGCAGGGCTGCAGAAACAGGAAATAGGAAACGTATTACATACCTTTTCCCCTCAATTGTATTTTCATAATGCATGGAAAATAGCAGAGCTCTGAATTATTTGAAATTGTAGAGTTATTTATTATTTATTCTTGAGAAACAATCTCGTGGTGTCAAAGCAGCAGTCTGCTGGCTAGTGTCCTGTCTGCTCCAGCTGTCTGGGTGTGCTACATGCACTGAAGACATTCTGTGAAAACACTTTGAGAAGAGGGGAAACCTGCCTCCCAATGGGTGGCCTCCTCAGCAGATGCAGCCCAATGCTAATGGTGCCTGGGGGCAGCAGAAGGCAGCCCTGCCAGCCAGGAGAAAGCTTCCTGAGTTTTGTTTTTCTTTTCTGATTCTGGAGAGTGGTCTCTGCAGTCCAGTGCTGGGGGAGTAGAGGCGTGGGCAGAATATTTGCAGCAGTCCAGCGCTGGGCGGCAAGTAGCGGTGCTGGAGACAGTGTTCACAGTCTTGGAGCCTATACCACCCTCTGCCAGCTGGACCACCTACAGAAACTGCAAGGGCTCCTACACTGAGAGCTGTGGCTCTGTAGCCTGGGTGTTAGTGGCTCACACCGAGTAGTCTCAGGTTCAGTCCCCAAAGATGACCCAGCCATGGGCACGATGTTTAGCAATGCCACCTGTGATCACTAAACCACAAGATGCTGCTGGAGCTAAGAAGAGAACCAGGAATTGTGATGCCCGGCATCACATTGCTGTCTCATGAATACAGGCATCTTCCTTTCAGCATGTGTGGCATTTCCCCTGTATGGGTGGTGCACAGAGGTGATCTGCAGCTGATCCCTCATGTGGGGCTACTTAGGGTTGTAGGTTCAAACCCTGAGCAACTCACGTAGGGATGAGAGCTAGTAGATACATCACAGTGCATGTATGTATGAGAGAGTAAAGCCCCTGGAGGAATTGCTGGAATTACTTTAAGTTGCAAGTCACTGTATTTGGAAGCGAATTTAAATGCTGTGCTAACACTTGTTTTTCTTTTGCTTTTTTATTATTCACACTTGGTGAATGGGCACTGTCCCTTTAAGAATAGGATGTAGCCGACTCAAACATACTGTGTCTAGAGGCTAGGAGACCTGCCTGTGCTAGCTCAGAAAAGGTCAGACCAGATTTAACAAATGCATCTTTCCAGAAGGCAGCCTCAGTCTCTGAAGTGTAACAGCAGCACCTGCGGGGGCCTGGCTGCCCCAGCACATTGCTAACCCACTATAGAGCCTTTCACCTGTCGGGCACCCGCAAGGATCTTGCCTAGCTCAACGGTGTGAAAATCTGTTCCTAATTCACACAAGTCTGGCAGGAGAGGAGTTTGGTAATTCCCAATTGCAGCTCCCATATCATGAGTGCATCACCGCCCAAAGATACGCCCACAGGGACATTTGGCAGAGCAGCAATTGTCCGTGAGGAGGTGTGCAGGGGGCACTCAGAACTTGGATAGGTCAAAGCCTGTCTAGTCTTCTTAAAAAACCCTCAACTTTGTGGGGCCTGGCTCATGATGTACGAGTGTCTGAGCTAGGCAGTACTGTGCACATTAGTTACATGATGTAGCTGTGCGTGGAAAGCTTGATATGCAATAGGAGCAGAGGCCTAGGGCTATGGGGAGGGGGGTTGCTCCCCCAGATCTGAGCCGCTGCTCACCCACCCTCCTGTGCAGCCCAGCCCTGCCCCACAGGCAAAGACTCCTGTCTGGTGGCACCAGGACCAGCTTGGTTCCAAGCTGCCTGGCTGTGCATCAGCAGCACACACAGGGAGCCTGCAATAGGCAGCAAATCCGTGGGGCCTTGGCATGGTGCTGTGGGAAGAACCCATCTCGGGAGACAGCGGGAGGGAGGAGAGGGGAAGGAGCCAGAGACTGCCACAGCCAGCTGAGGCCACTGGCACTACACTGCGCTCATTCAGAGGGGCTCACCACAGCAGATCCATGAGCAGCAAGAGTCAATGGGCTGGAGGGTGACAGGAGCCACTGCTTTGGGGCAAGCACGGGGTGGGCCACGCCTTCTCTCTGTTCTGGGCCAGGACAGAGCATGACCCCCACCCGCACACTGGAGAGCAGGGCCTGGCAGTTTTACTGAGCTCTGCCCGCCTCCACCAGCTGTCCATGAATAGGAGGCAGACAAAATAAGGCTCCGGGTGATAGTTTCAGCATAATTTCCAGAGTGGCAGAGATCTGGAAGGGGAGGCATGTTGACCTGCAGGAAAATGTTTCAGTCTGTCCCGGGGCAGTCACAAGGCAGGGGAACGGCTCCAGGGGGTTGCAGGGCTTGTGAGAAACAAGCATATTGGTTACAGAGATAATTGGCTCATCATGTAACACGTCGTACCACAACTGCTGCCATTAAAATGGATGCTTATTTTACATTCAGAACCTAATAATCACCCATTTCCATTCACAGTTCAAGCCAGTGGTTGGAAGAGGAATGAGCAACAGACATAAATATTATAAACAAACTCAGTACATCAAGGTTTGTCAGCTCAAATTGAGGTGGGTTGGCACCTGCTCCTGTCTGGAAACACAAGAAAGAGTGAAATACAATCTCCTGGCAGTAATTATGCACAAATTCACTCTCTTGTTTTCTTATTCCTTAAAATGTACCAGCAAATCAAAGCAAATCCTCAGGCCCTGTGGAATCTGGCTCGGCACACCTTCGCAAATTAGCTTTGCTTATCTCAAAATATTCTGTAGCAATTTGTAAAGAACTTGCTGATATTCTAGCACAGACATTGACTAGCCCAAGCAGTCCTGCAGGGCAGGTGAGTGTGATTTGCTTGGAGGGGGGCACATGGAGGCACAGAGAGTTTCCTGGGGCTTGATTTTCGCAGCCCGAAAGGAAGTACATTAAATTCATACACCCCCGCATGGGTGACGAATGCTGACCTTTCCTTGGCAGGTTCATCTAGCGGTACTTGCCAGTACCCCTTGGTTAAGTCTATTGTAGTTGCACAGAACACGTTGTACTACCATTACAGACCAATACACTAGTCTTATGTTGTTTTTGTATTCTTTTATCACCATGTGTGTAGGTGTGTTGCATGTGAATGTTTTTTTATAATTTGTATTCTTAAATTTTTGAATAAGGCAATGTTTTACTATCTTCATCTTATTCTTCTTTTAATCTATCCATGAACCCCACGTATTTAGCTTGAGAGCTCACCCCAATCATTTAAATATATGAGACCAATTTTCTTTTATGTTCTTTTTTCTTGTTCTTTATATGATAAAAAATGGTTGGTCTCTCTTTTTTCAAAAACTTTGTCCTGGATTTTTGCTCTGTGTGGTAAGATGGAGGGGACTTCAAAGGAAAAGATTGAGACTCTCACGGTTGCAGCTCACCTCAGATTTTACTTTCTGCTTCAAATCCTTGGAAACACCAAACACAGCGAGAGATCAAGTTCTCTCCCCCTCACCCAGGCATACAAATCCATGGCTTAGTAACTCTAACACCAAAGAAATTCCCTGTCTTTCCTCGCCACGAATTCCTGGTGAGGGAAATTTCATGCTCTGACTGCAGACTCATAACTCTCACTTGAGCCCCAACTAAGGAAAATCAACAAGTTTTAAAAGAAGCTTTAGGAGTAAAAGAAAAGAAAATGAGACATAAATGTCTCTGTATTATAGGTGACAGCTATATACATGGAATCAATTTGGCTAAAAGAAAAGAAAGAATAAACAGCCCTTATCAAAAAGAAATACAATTAAAACATTCCAGCAAACACAATCACATGTAAATACACAAAACAACATAAAACAACTGATATATGCTTATATCCTGTTCTTACAAGTACTGGGAAACTGAAGATTAGAAGCTGAGAATAGAGAGATACTTTCAGAGATTGAGAGAGCAACAGAGACACAGACAAAGGACACACACCCAAAAATTCCCTCCCTGAGCTTTGAAAAATCTGGTTTCCTGATTGGTCCTCTGGTCAGGTGTTTGGTTCCCTTTTGTTAACCCTTTACAGGTAAAAGAAACATTAACCCTTAGCTATCTGTTTATGACACAAGCACCCACTGATTTCACTGGAGGAAGCAGAAGCTGAGTGACCTCTTAAAATCCACCCTCAGATGGCTGGCCCTGGTCACCCAGAGAGTCTTGTTTAACGCAGGACTAGAACCAGGAGCCCTGACTTTCACTTCCCTGCTTGAAACAGAATTCATTGTTCAGTCATCGAGTCCAAGGCCTGACAGGCAGAAGTTATCACATTGTGATCACGTGTTCTGACCTGCACGGCAGAGGCTAGAGGATCTCACCCAGTAACGTCTGCACTGAGCCCAGTGATGTGTGGTAGAGCATGTTGTTTACATGGACATCCAGCCTTACCTGGGGAGCACAACCATTGTTCTCCCAGGGGGCATGTGGCCAGCCTAACTGTGACATTGCTAAGTTATGTTTGTGAAGTGCTGTGAGATCCTGGCACAACTGGGGCATTGAAGGGTGGAGCGTTATGGCTTCCAAAATATCTGCAGTTTCCCAAAAGAAATGCGCTTCCTGTAGTAATATATATCCTGGAATCAATACACAATCCAATGCCAAACGATGCCTGTTACAGCAATGTCTCAAGGCCTGGCTCTGGTCTCAGGTGAGCGCTGCGCATAACAGTCCTGAGAGTTTTCAGTGTTATGTCAGATGTGTGATAACGGAAACATCCTGCACAAATACACTTTCCTGCTGCTCTGCCCACTCAGCCCTCACAGAGCAATGGCAGGTTGGGAATGGTTACTGGAGAGGGGACACTGTGAATGGAAAATGTACCTCTGGTGGCTCCAGCATCACATGGAGGGGTGTCTCAGTGTCTTTTCCTGCCCAGTGTAATTATGAACTTTCTTGAGGGCTTTAATTTCCCTTTTTTTCAAACAGGACATTTAAAATCCCACCTTGGCTGTCTGGTGTTGTTTCTGCAGCTCGCCGGACACCACAGTGAGCCTCTTGCATAGGACGGGGTGTCTGCTTCCTGATGGGGACATGCGTCACTCTCCCATTGCTGTGAGGGAGATTCGACGCCAATAGGGGACACGATATTGCAGGCACTGTGGGCTGGGAACATAGGGTCCAGTATTCACTCTTATCCTTATGGTTATATCTACCCAGACTGTCCACAGGGACAGGACAAACCCTCTGCATTTGGGGATGGAAGAAACCGTTTTCATTATGAGCAGAAAAAATGAAATCAAAATAAAATGGTATTAATAACTAATGTAAAAGACAGCAAGCCAGACTGGGGCCAGTGAAGAAGGGGATGTAACGCACTATTATCCCAGCCATTGTTATGGTTGTTAATTTCATACTGAGTAGCATCTTCCAGGCATGTCAAGCCAGTGAATTATTACCTGGCCGCTGGAGGAAGCAAACTGGCATGCACTGGGACTGGGACACTTTCCCCAAATGTTAGCAGGAGAGTTGAGATTGAAAAGCCCTTGCATTTGGCAAGTGTGTTCCTGAGTGTCAGATGCTCCTAAGTACCTTGCATTTTGCCAATCCATTCTGCACCTCTCTAATTTTCAGGGCTTTCTACCCTTGCTGGTGAGCAAAGCCTGTGGATAACCCAAGTAAATGACTTTTTCCGTGACTACAGATGAGCAGGGAAAACTGTGTGATAAACATAATAATCCTTTTTGTGCCTCTCCCGGCTCCAATCTTCTTTGCACACCAAATAAACACTCTCAAGCTGCTTAGAGGGAAATCTCTAACAGGCTGCAGTGCCTGGGCTGTGCAGGGCCCAGCTCTGGCTCAGGTGGAAGGGCAGGACAGTGGAGTGAAGTCCCAACAGTTTTTTTGAATTAGTTTACATACCCCCAAGCACAGTGTATCTTGGCACTTGGTTTGCATTACTGCATAATCTAGGAGCACCCGAAATAGCTTCCAAAAAGGCTTTTGGGGTCATTTCTTTGGCTTTTCCCATACTGGCACATAGGGACACAGAGCACAGTGTGGCGAGAAACCTGGGAAGTGCAGGAGCTGGCTGGGCCTTGAGAAACTTGATAGCTAAGATGAACTGCACAGTCTAAGTCAACATTCTCCCTTGGTTGCTGTAGTGGGTTGGGCAATCTAACCACAGATTATGCATATCCTGCTACATCGAATCCCTCATTGGCGATTGGTACTGATCCTGTGTCTTTTGTAGGCACAATGCCATACAGCACATGCTGCATGCACCTTTGGGCTGCCTGCTTCTCAAATGCACAGAGGTGCAATTTGCATCTTTAGCTCTCGAAGGGTCCCTGATTTCCGGCTCCATATGTCCATTGGTTACCATGGTGGGTGCTGCTCTCCCTCAGGATGTGTGCTGCTTCCCAGTTCAGGGTGCATGTTTTATAGCAAATTAATTTAAGGGCATTCAACTTCTGTTCATTGCCACCTGTTTTGTAAGGAGCCTTTGTAGCTTATGGACTCCTGTCCTTCCTGCTACTCAGCAGAGGGGCTTTTTTTTAAACAGATACATGTACACAGGTTTGATCAAGTGTGGGCAGGTTTGTACTGATCTCCTGCTAATTCTGCTCTCTAGGGAATAAGACAGAGATGGGTTTAGCTGCTCATGCTTTTTCAGAATGGTAGGAGGCTGCTCAGACATAGAGCTAAAGGCAGGGCCGACTCTACAGTTTTCGCCGCCCCAAGCAGCGTGCCGAATAGCTGACGGGGAGGGCAGGGGCGTCCGTGTGCCCTTAGGGCGGCAGGCACGTTTCCACAGTGGCGGCAATTCGTGGCAGCTTCTATGTTTAGCTGAAGCTGCCCTGGACAGCTAAACATAGAAGCTGCCACTGAATTGCCCTCACTGCGGAAATGTGCCTGCTGTCCTAACGGCACACGGATGCCACCGCTGCCTGTGGCAGCATTTCAGTGCGCTGCTTGGGGGCAAAACAACAGGGACTGCCGCCCCTTGCAGAATGCCGCCCCAAGCACCAGCTTGGAATGCTGGAGCCTGGAGCCGGCCCCGGCTAAAGGACAGAAATGTAAATGAAAGCCTTGAGCTTTGTTCAAGAAGTAAATTCCCCAGACTGGATTAGCTCTGCAGGGCCTACCCCTTCCTCACTAGAGTCTGTGTCTGATACCCCTGCTGCGTAGCTTACATGTTACAGGCCAGAGGTGGCTGCAGACATTAGATCTTTACTATTTCTAAATCACCAAGAGAAGTTTTAAAAGTTTCCTCGTTCTCTGAGATTGAGTCTATTTTGATCAATACACACTAATATAGTCAGCGTGCTTGTGCTGCCAGCTGATCCCAGATAAGTGACAATTCTCTAGGAAGTACACTGACACAATCATCTTGTTTCAGATAAACTCCTGAATAGCTGCTAGATTGTAGCAATTTTTGCTCATTTCATCCATGGGTTAGATTTGATCTGAGAGGCTAAAGACTGTGAATGGACATTCCAGTCACCCCGATTACACTGTCTCCCACTACAAGCAAGGGGAAGAACCATATAACTTTGTTTCTCGAGGTAAGTACCGTAGACCGGGGTTCTCAACCTTTTTCTTTCTGAGGCCCCTCCCAACGTACTATACTCCATGGTCCACCTGTGCCAAAACATCTAGTTTTCTGCACATAAAAGCCAGGGCCAGCATTAGGTGGTAGTAAGCAGGGCAGTTGTCTGGGGCCACACACCACAGGGGGCCCCGCAAAGCTAAGTTGCTCAGGCTTTAGCTTCTGTCTCAGGAAGTGGGGCTCAGGGCCCGGGGCTCCAGCCCCATGTGGTGGGGCTTCAGCTTTCTGCCCTAGAGTCCAGTGAGTCTAATACTGGACCTGCTTGGTGGACCCCCTGAAACCTTCTTGCGGCCCCCGCAGACGAACCACTGCCATAGACTATGGCTGCAACTGCTCGTTGGCCCCTGGGCCTATAGTGGAAGAGAATTCTCCAGTTGGTTTGCCATGCGATGACAGATGCCTCGGTAAGAAGGTGACTCTTCCTCCTAGCCAGGCTCTGACTTGGTTGAACATTCTGGGGAAACAGCGACAAAGACAAAACGGATTGAATTGGAACTTACTGGTTTGACACAACCTGACAATTTCCATATGTAGGTCTTTTTCACCTGCCACATCACAAGCCCTTGGGGGTGAGGATTAGGATGTCCACAGTACAGGTTTTATGACTGCGATGTAACTGTCTGAGCATCACAGCTGGCGGAACCTGCAATTGTAGACCCACAGCTGTCAGCTGAATAGGACCAGTGGAGGAGGCACAGAACTGTCATGCCCTGTAGCATGACTGGCTATCGTTCCCCTAGTTCTGCTTTTATCTAGAAAACCCAGATGTCTGATTGTCCTGATTCATGCTGAAGATTGAGAGCAGCATGGATCAGGGACCTGCTGCCAAGAAAAACATAGGTCAGGTGAGCAACTGCACAAGGAAGTGCTTCAGGGTCATGGCCACCTTTATACAATTCATTGTTTTTTTTTAACTCAATGTTCTGAGCCTGAAAAACAATGTGTGGCTGAGTGTGAAGCCGAGGCAAGCAAATGGCAGGGCCATAGAGGAAGCAGGTCCTGCAATGCACTTCAGCAGTTAGCCCTGTTTGTCCCCATTGTGAAGTTGCTCTCACCTTCGGCTGCCCCACTGGCTGGTAGGTGGTTAGTGCTTTGAACCCTCAGCAATGCTTGGCTACTTAGTCTTGCAACTCTTCCTTGTAATACAGTGGATCTGCTTTGTGGGCTTCACTCACATGTTGGGCTTCACTCTTGCCTTGAGGAAATCACCATTACAGAACTGATTATCCTTTGAAAGAACATGATGGCTGACTGGGAATCTTAGAATCCTAGGACTGGAAGGGACCTCGAGAGGTCATCTAGGCCAGTCCCCTGCACTCAAGGCAGGACTAAGTATTATCTAGCCCATCCCTGACAGGTGTTTGCCTAGGGAGGTTGTGGAACCTCCATCGTTGGAGATTTTTAAGAGCAGGATACACAATTTATTCCAGTCCTCAACCATCCTGACACTTAGGACATTTTCCTAATGTCCAACCTAAACCTCCCTTCCTTCAATTTAAGCCCATTGCTTCTTGTCCTCTCCTCGGAGGTTAAGGAGAACAATTTTTCTTCCTCCTCCTTGTAACAACCTTTTATGGACTTGAAAACTGTTCTCATGTCCCCTCCGTCTTCTCTTCTCCAGACTAAACAAACCCAGTTTTTATAATCTTCCCTCACAGATCAGGTTTTGTTGCTCTTCTTCGGACTTTCTCCAATTTGTCCACATCTTTCCTGAAATGTGGCACCCAGAACTGGACACAACACTCCAGCTGAGGCCCAGTTAGCTTGGAATACAGGGGGGGAATCACTTCTTATGTCTTGCTTCCAACACTCCTGCTAGTACAGCCCAGAATGATGTTCGCTTTTTTTGCAACAGTGTTACACTATTGTCTGTATTTAACTTGTGATCCACTCTGACCCCCAGGTCCCTTTCCGCAGTGCTACTTCCTAGGCAGTCTTTTCCCTTGTGTGCAACTGATTGTTCCTTCCTAAATGGAGAACTTTACATTTGTTCTTACTGAATTTTATCCTATTTACTTCAGCCTATTTCTCCAGGTTGTCCAGATCATTTTGAATTCTAATCCTATCCTCCAAAGCACTTGCAACCCCTCCCAGGTTGGTATCGTCCACAAACTAATCTCTATGCCATTCTCCAAATGAAATGCTAGACTTTCATATTACACTTGCAGGCCATTTCTGTGGCACTCTCACAGAGAGGATTCAGCTGATCATGGCTCAGAACTAGAGGAATTAGGCTGGAGATGTAGAGAGAAAATAATATCCCTGTGATGGCCATATCTGACTTGGAATCCCTTATAATCTATAGGGGGGAGGAAAGAAACCACCAACGGGTTGTTACCCTGGGGAGGGTAATCCTTGCGTGGACACAGAAATTGATTCTGAGTACTTCCACAAAGACAATTCAAGCAGTAAACACACAGCCTGGAACTGGGCAGTCACCGTTCAAGAGCTTTGTCTGGAAGCCCACTGGGCCGCCTTTTACCCAAGTCTGTGATAAAACTTTGGCTTGTTCATTATGATGACTATAGAAATGAGAAAGGCTGTTTTTAATCCCTGAGTTAAAGACACTGCTCCCACAGAAGTCCTGGTTGCTATGCTGTTTGACCCAGCAATAGAGCAAACCTAGAAATAGGTGGAACTATTCTTTCCAAATAAAATGTTTTCACAAGCAGTTAGTTAAATAGCTCAGCACAGCACCACTCCAAAGAAATGTGTCTATCAAGAAATTCATGGAGCATGTTTAAAAAACATTGTGTTGTGTCTGCTACAGTGACTAAAACCATGGAAAAACAGGTTAAATCTGCTTTAAAAAGATCCTTCCTATGGGGAAAGGTTTGCTGGACCTGAACTATTTGTAGAACTTCTGCATGTGGATAAAACAACCACAAAACAACCCAGGATCCATCTCTGGCAGATAACCTCTCATCCCCCCACCCCCAAAATGGGCTCAGTCTTTGCTACTGGAATTAAATGATGTTCAACAAAGAGTGTTTGTTCTATAGATCGACAGCAGAAAAATCAACCAGGAAACCTGTGGAAATGTTTTAAGTGTTTACAAGCTGCAGCAAGAATGACATTTTTATCTGCTCGCCTTACATCAATGGTTCTGTTCAGATGGCTGGGCGGGGCAGGCAGCAGCAGTCTGTGGGGTGGGGTGGGGAGCAGAGATGGGGTGACTTCCAAGCATGGCAATATTTTGTGTTTCACATGTGGCCAGTGTTCAGTGAACTGTTCCTGGTGTCTGGCCCAATCCTCAGCCTGCTGACATCAATGGATGGGCCCAGCACACACAGAGGGACTAGCCAGTGTCCACCTGTCACTCAATGTGTGTTTTCAGCCCACAGCCCCAGGTGGGTTAGAACAGGCAGCAGCAGGCCGCAGGGCCTGCACAGAGGCTTCCATTCAAGTAGGGAGGAGGCTCCCCAAGCGCCAGTGCCAGGGGCTGAAATGCCAGGCAGGTGCTGCTGGCTGAGAGCGTGCCCACCTCTTGCAGGCTGGGGGTCCGGGCAGTGGGGCTGCCACTCCCCATAACAGCTTGTCGGGGGCGGAGGGATGTCTGTGTCATGCTGGAATAAGGTAGTGTAAATTTCAAAATGCACTGGCTATTCTGGAATAAGGGAGCTTCTCCTGCCAGTGTCCCCATGTAGACAAGTGCTACCCTAGGCTGTCTCTGTCTGCAATGACCAGGCACGCTGACGCCACACACTATCGCAGTGCCTGGGCAGTGAGCCGGGCAACAGGGTTACGAGTCTGACTGGTGTGACTGTGGCCAAGTCGCTTCACTTCCCGGTTCCTCTGTTCAACATCCATGTAAATGGGGCAAGCGGCTGTTCTTCCTGCATAGCCCTTGAAGGGCTCTGGGTGAATAAATGCTGTGCAGGGCCCTAAGCTAAGAGAGCCACATGCTTTTTATCACTTAGTTTTAGGTTCCTTCGGACTCCTTCCACTACAGAACGCTTTGGAATGACTGTTCTGGAAGACAGCCCATGGCATTTCTTCCCGCTGTGACTTTTCTAGAGTTTTGAGTGAGTAACGGTCTGGCCCAGTCAAGCGCAATAGCGGAAAAGCAGCAAATATTCGTAAGCTTGAGAACCTATCAGAATAGCTGAGATCAATTTTTAGCCCTAATTATGCTGTAGTAACCTAACCATAGCTGGAAGAATCCAGCCCCATCCCTCCCTGAGCCCCACACTCCCTGGCCCACCACTGTTAAATACAACACTGCACTGGCTATCCCGGCTCCACTGGCAAATGAGAATTTCTCTGCAGCACAGTGTCAGAGGAAGCATCCTTAGTGGAGGCCCCAGAGCTGGGGAAGAGGCTGTCAAGCCAGGCAGGGAAGGGAAAGGCAAAGGTTGCACCTTTGGTCTTCTTGTGCTTTGACTGGTTTGCTAAGTGTTCAGATTTTGGCAGCTGGAGCCCCACCCTTCTCAGGGAGCTGCTGCAGCAGGAGAGATGACAGGCCAGGGGTAATGGGAGAAGTAAATGGGAACAGGCTCTGCTCTGCGTTTGAAGCCGTCTGGAGAATTCCTCATCCTCTGTGCACCTGAGAGGCTCCCCCAGCCTTGTGGAGCACCAGAGAGAAGCTGGAAGCCAGGGTAGATCACAAGCTCCGGTGTAACGTGGTCTTCACAGAGGACACACACAGCATTCTGCCCTAGCTGCAGTGCTCAGGAGTAGCCTTCTCCACAGCGTGCTGCAGTGATCCCTTCCCAGGTGACAAAAGATGCCTGGCCATGGCTAGGCCTGCCTGGTCCCAACCTTCGAGTTCAGCACATCCTTGGCCAGTGCTGGTACCAGGACACCAAGAAGCTTCAGACCGGGGACATGATAAGAAAAGGATGCATCTCCTCCCACCATCCGGCCTTTCCTCTAGGATGGCTTTCCTGTAGCCCACCTGCACAAGGTCTCTTTTAGCTCAGGCTGAGCTTGAGCTAGCTAGCTGGCATCCACGCCCGAGTCTTGGCCAGATTCTGGGAAAGAAGACGAGGAGATACATGTAGCCTCAGTGTATGGAGAGTTTAATAAACACGGAGCTAACGGCTGACCCAGGACATCACTCATTGCAGGGAATGGTGTCTTGCTGTGATATGCCAGGAGCTTATTAATTAGCTGTAAGTGATATAATGTGACTGGGCTTTCAACTCGTGTGAATTACCTATTCCCAAGCTAGCTGGGAGCTTGGCATCAGAGCCACTCCTGGACAAAGCCTGCGGGAAGTCATGCTCTGCAGTTTAATGTCTATAGTCTAACCCGATGGCGTGATGCCAGAACCCACAAGCCACTGGATAATAAGGGGGCAATTCTGCCTTCGTTTTTAAGCATGAGATTTTCCATTTTCATCAAGTTGGCATTGGTTATTTGGGCAAAGTCTGACAGGGAACAAGGTTACCATTTCAAGAAAACCCATTTTCAGAGAGTTCAGGATCCTGCATTTTCCCTGCAATAGCTGAAGCTAATCCAGGGAGTGCTGGGAACTTCTCCATGGGCTGGCTTTGCTGGCTGGAGGCTCCTGATCCTGAACTCAAAGTTTGGCAGGTGAGGCCCCAAGAACTGACTTCCTGCTGTTCTGCCGTGAGAGGCCCTTGTGTTTTCCACCCAGCCCTTGATACCACTTCAGCCTCACAGCAAGGCTGCCCAGCAGAGGGCCTGTGTGGGCAAGTGCCCATACAGTGAGTCTGCACCCATGTGTCCCTGAGAGGGGGACCAAGCCGTTGCAGAAGGTGAGAGTGCTGGGAGGCTGGATGCAGGGCAGAGGAGAACCCACTGCACAAGCAACCTCAGTTCTGGCATTTCCTAACTTCTGAGTGCTTGAGTCTGCCCCCTTAATAGTGTCATTTTAATAGAGTTTGCGTGTGTTCTCTTTGTGACCTCTCTGCGTATAGATAGCTTTGGGGGGAGCTTTGTTCTGTCCATAAATAAGCCTGCAGTTCCATATGCTTGCTCTGCTGGCAGCTGATGGGCAGCTAGTGCCAGTTGTTGGGTACAGTGGCCAGGCCAATAACTTCTCCTTGTCTGACTGTTGTTCCCTGGATTTATGCCTGGAGCTGCGCGTGGCAGTGGGTCGTCTCTGCACCTGTTACTGATTTTCAGTTTTTATGACCTTGGATGATGTTCATTTTGCAGTGATAACAAAAAGCCTGAATGAAACCCAGGCCAGGGGTCCACAATGCAGGGACTACAGGCATCAGAGAGTTACATGCATGGAGAAAAGTCCTGGGTCATGTGCTGGAGGTACTGGAGAGCACAGCTGAGGTATCTGTGCATGTGTGCACATGCACACTCTTTGCGTGCTCAGTTACCTGTGATCTGGGTGCAGCTGAAGGTACAAGTGGGCTTCAGCTTTATGAAAAATTGGCCCTGCTGACTCACTCCAAAAGAAGATGCAAGAGGAGGTGTCTCCTACACATGAATGCACAGCACGGCTGGGAAGCTTCAGGGCCATCTTGATCTCTTCTGCAGAGGCCCTGCAACACTGGGGTCCAGGCTGAGGGCCCTGCTGCAGAGAGCAGAGGCAGATTCTATTTTGTAAAGACTTTGTCCGACTAGTTGATGTGTTTTGGCTCCAGCACTAGCAGAGGAGTCTCTGGTGCTAGTTATGAACCTAGGCAGCCATGGGACAGCATCACGCTAGTAGTCAGTGTGGATCACTGGGAAATGGAACATTGGGTGAGCAGGATGTGGAACTAGTGGGGCCTTGGTTTTCAGCTAGATTAGATGTTCTCTCAAACCTCAGTAAACCTAGGCCCTGTGTGTCTTTTCCTGCCATTCCCTCTCCTCTCTCAGCATGGGACTTTCAGAAAACCCAGACAAACTGGCACAGACGGGAACTCAGAAATACCAACAGATACACAAGTAACATTACTGGAGTCCCACCGCCATTACACTGTGGGAGGGTTGAATGCTTATGCTTTCCAAAAGGCTTAGCCCAGAAATCCACTCGCTAAAATAAAACCTGGCATGAAAATGAGAAGTGCAGTTTCACAGCTAGAGGCCACTGGATGAACAGCAGTTCCTGCAGACGAAACCGACACGTGGGGAGGATGAAGATTAGACAAACTTTTCCAACTCTGGATGCCAACAGTTGCTGAGTAAAATTTCCTCACAAAATGGACGGATGTTGAGGTCCCAGTGGCCAGCTCTGCTGCTACCTGCAAAGGCAAATAAGGCTGGGGCGGAGCCCACGCATGAGTGAAGCCGCGCCCCAGGCCAGCCTCACTCCCAAACCCTGAGCTAGTCACCCGGCTCCTTTCCAGCTGGTGTTCCCCTGGAAGGTATGTTGCTTGGCCGACATCCTCTCACTGCAGCAAGGATGCTGAGCAATTCTTTCTGTATAGGAAAACTAAGAGGGACACTGATTTAAACACAATGAACCAGCACTGGCAGGCTCCATTCCTACTGCAGAGACTTCCTATTCCTCACACCTCGCGCAGTGGTGCGTGGCTGACAGCATTCTGGCTGGGATGCACCGTCTGACTGCAGGAGAAGACAGCACTCTTTGGGGCAAAGGACAGCACAATCCAGTGCAGAGGCCACTGGGTTGGGGGTCAGGAGACCTCCTGGCTTCTCTTCCTGGCCCTGCTGTGTGACCTGGAGCAAGTCTCTATGCCTGTCTTTTCCCCACCTGTGGGTCTGACCTAGTTAGACACTTTGGGGCAGAGACGGTCTCTTGCTCTGTGTCCCTATAGCACCCAACACAACAAGGGGGGCAGGGTCTTGCTGAAATGATTCGCTGTTGACTTACACCATCCACTGGGAACCTCCCAGAGGGAGCAGCAAGGGTTGAACCAGAAGGAAATACTTGCAGGAAGTTATTTGTTTTGTGAAGGCTACTGGAGAAAACCAGAGAACAACAAAGGCAGGGAGCTGTACCCGGTGGGTTCCTGTGGTTAATTTAACAGGCGCTGTAGGGGAAAGGTTCTTGACACAGTAACTAATGCACTGGTTACAAGGAAAAGGCCTCAGAAAGATCATGCTGTAGGAGAGAGCCAGTTCATTCATGGACTAGCCAGGGTAATTACTACATGGAGCAGAAATGCTGTCCACTGGCCATGCCTCCCACAGGCTGCCATGTGGCCAGATTTACAAGCTAAGTAGGTTTAGTGCTGGTCAGGACTTGGCTGGAAAACTTACAAGGAAAACCCAGATGTTGCAGGAAGTAATAGTTGGCCATTTGCTCCATGGCACTGAGACTTTTCCTTGAGTCAGCACTAAACCAATACCTCAGACTGGTGCTGGCAGCCCTGCCTTGTTGGAGGTGGGACATAAAACCTATGTCCTCAGCACTTGTGATCACTAAAAATCCTAGCTCACTTCCTGAAAGTTGGGTTGGGATACTGGCACCTCAGTCATATTCCCTTGGATTGTTTACATTCTGCATTGCTTAAATTCATCCCGCAGGTGCAGAGGTTTACTGTTAGCTTTGGTCTAGAATTGTTGCAAACTCCTACCTTGCACCACGAAACAGCTGCCGTGTCTCACCACAAAGGTGGATGCGTTTTGGTGATGCAGTGATTGTTACCCCAAAGGAATGCAAACACAGGAGGAAAATGTCGGAAGTGAGGAGCTATCATAAAGCCCAGGGCCTGGGTTGGCTGGCCAAAGGGGTCAGAGGAACAATCCGCAATAGCGGATTAGAAGATTAGCTCATCTGGTGAGTATGACCAAAGTTAGGGTGGGGCTCTGCTCTTCAGGCCGCCTGCCCAGTGGGGGATGTGAGGGTGGATGTGGTAGGGTGCTGGAGTAGCATTAGCACATAGAGCCCAGTGAAGGGCAAGAGCCAGGGCAGGCTGCTGTGTACGTTAGACACTTTACGCTCTTTAGCAGGTAGCTAAGGGGGTCAGCTGAAGGTGTGAGACTTTAGGAAAAGCTGCCCAGTAAAGAAAACTGCCTCTTGCAAGAAATATCCAGTGATTCCCAGTTTCTGAAGGGGGAAGATAAAATAAGACCAATAACCAATTGTGAACGTTAGAGTGGGGGGATGGGGGCGAGTACCATCTGCTCATCGTACTGCAGAGTTTATGCCATTTCTGTAAAACTTCTCCCTTGCCATTTCCTTCTTTGATGGAGTGACAGGGAACCGCCCAGCCCACAGTGGGGAAACAAAGCCTTTATTTTCCGATGAAAGGAGAAAAGTTTAGAGCTTTATAATTAAATGCCTGATGGAGGGCACCTGCCGGGTTGTTGGTCCTGCTGCCCGTTCCTGCCAGTGATGTATCACAATAACACAGCGCTGGAGCAATGGCACTTGGCTGAAGTATGACTGTAATAGATCGCCAGGGCAGCATTGCTAATGTAATACATCTTGCAGAGCAACGGCTTGCAGCAGAGGTGCCTGGAGCAGCAAGGGGGTGCAGCCAGAGGAGAGTGGCTCAGTGTGGGTTGTATGAGATGGGTGGCTGGCTATAGGCTGGAGGACTGTCACTGCCTGCAAGGTTCCAGTGCAGGGGGTCATATTGTAATGTATGGCAGCCAGCATGGTGCACACATGCCTCCCAGCTGTCAAAGCAGCTTAGCCCATGGCAGCGCCTGCTGAGTTCTGACTTCTGGGGGCAGCTTTTGAAAGGATTTTGGCTCTTGCCCTGCATGGAGTTAGACATGCAGTGCTCTCGGCCATGCTGGACCATGATCTAATACTTTGTCCTCATTCGTTGGGGGAGTTTTTGCAGAGCCCACTGCAGCGAGTGCATGGCGTGGGCATTGCGAGCCCAGGGAAATGGAGCTGTTTCCTGAGCAAGCTGTTCTGGTGGCACACGTCGTGTTCGGCTTTGAAGACCCTGTGCAAAGTCACTTGCGGGGGGCCAGTCAGCCCTCTCCTACCTATGCGGGTGTCTCATGGGCATGCCCTCCATGCCCAGACATGGCCAAGCCTGTGGTCTGACGCTCTAGAAGGAAGGAGCTCTGTGCCACCAGCTACTGGTGAACCCAAGAAAGGCAGAATGGGCCAGACCTGGTTTTCATGTTCTGTACCCACCATGCCAGGGGGAATAAGCCAGACAGAGGGGGAAGGCAAAGGGACTTGTGGCAAGGACTTTGCTTATGGGTCCGACGTGCCATTGATCTCCCCGCACTGGCAGAGGACAGCGGACGCTGGCGATCTCCCCACCCAGTGCTGCTGGTGCTGTAATCACTCGGGCTGGGTTGGGGGAAGCTCTGGGCTGGACCTGCAGTGACACAGAGGCAGCATTCTGGTGAGCGGGGGGAGCAAGGCACCGACAGGGCCAGTGGAGCTGGGCTAAGCAGTCTAGCCCCCGGCCTAGCCTAGGCGACAATTCCCCAAGGAGCTGGAGATGGAGGGGCCCGACTGCACTCTGGGACTTCGCTCCCTAACCACTGATAACAAACCCAGGAGCAAGGCAGCTACCAGGAGCACAGTATAGACTCTCCAGGCAGAGGAGACTTGTCCTGTTTGCCTGGAGTATCTTAAGGATCTGGTGGTTACAGGCTGTGGGCACAATTTCTGCTTTACCTGCAACAACCAGTGCTGGGAGCGACTGGGTACAAACTTCTCCTGCCTTCAGCACAGAGGGACCTTTGCCAAGAGAAACCTCGGGCCCAGGAGACCCCAGGGGCATGCTGCAGAAGTGGCCAGACAGCCATGTGTACAATCAGAAAAAAGAGCCCAAAGCAAGAGAGAGTGTGTGAGAAACACAAGGAGTCTTTACATCGCTTCTGAGCAGCGGATCAGAGCAGCCCCCTTCTGCAGGGGGTGTGATCAAACATGAAGCTCACACTGCGGTTCCCACAGAGGAGGCTGCCTGAGAGGCCACGGAACCAATTCAGAGCCATGTGGAGGTGCTGAAGAAAGGGGAAGATTTAAATCCAGAGGGGAAAAGAAAAGCGTGTGAATTCCCACAGGCCTCAACCAGCCTGGTGCCAGAAGGAGAAGTTTGGATGGTGGGAAGGATTTCTCCAGAGCTGCAAAACAGACTCAGGGATTTTGCCTAGAAAATATTTGCTCTAAAAAGAAATGTGGAGGAGCTGGAGAGAGAAACAGAAGACTCTCTGGGATCATCTCCAACTCATCCTGACTGCAGATCGGAAAAGCATGCGATGGGACGCACAGGGCAGGTGCTGCCTGGCACTCATTGCTGTGTGCTGCAGTGAGAGGGCCTACCCTCGGGGAGACATTGCTCGGAGGTGCAGGGCCGGGGGCACCAGTGTGGGTTAGTACTGGGCCCTCCCCGCCTCTGGGCTTCTCTGGACTAGGGGGAAAGTGATGGGCTGAAGTGACGTTTGTTCATGGGCCATTCGTGCTGGCAGGTGGGGAGTGGTGGTGAAGGGCCAGAGCCCTGGGGCAGGGAGGTGCACTTAGCAGTCGGGGTAACTGCTGTTGATTAGCTGTGATTTCCCAAATCATTGCTGCGTCCCCTTTCCCCTTAATACAGTTTCCTTGTTTCACACACAGACTCAGCGCTTGTGACGGGGGGAAGTATTGCCTGGGAAGGGGGCCCCGGGAAGGAACTGAATGTTCTCAGCTTCCTGGGAGGCAGCTCAAAGCAGTGTGCTCGTGAATGAAAGTTTGATCCCAGCCCTTTTTGCTGCTGATAACACCTGGCAGAAGGTCACAGATACACCCCTCCTCCTGTGCCAGGCTCTGTACCCCCAGTGGGAATCAGAAAGACCGGAGCACTGAATGTGCGAGAGCAGGTAGAGGTTGGCCCTTTGACACTCAGCCAGCATTTGTGGTGGGGGGCTACTGGCAGATGGAACACGCTGCAGGGCCACACACTGTCATGTGGTGAGATCCCCCCATACTCCCTGACAAAATTTGTTGCAGGAAGAAATCATTGTTATGAACTATAATTCAATTAAACTGAAAACATCTCAATTTTGGGGGAAAAAAGTCCCAATGTCTGGAAGCAATCCCTTGGTGTCTCACTGTTGTTTTCTTTCCACTGGGGAAAAGAAGTGACAGCCAGAAAGCCCTCCACATATTTGAAATATTTTTTTCCTACAAAATGAAACAAATTCCTTTTGTTTTCAAAAATTTCATTTTGAAATTTTGTGCTTGAAAAATGAAAAAAAATTACAAAACTTTTATAGTGAGAGAAAAACTCTGTTTGTTTGTTCCCACAAAACATTTCAAACCAAGGACCAGTTTTTCCCAGCCCTGCACATAGGCCCAAGTCTATGTGTTAAAAGAGCCGGGAAAGCACAAGCTGGACGTGTGCATGCCAGAGGTGGACTGGCAGAGCAGTGGCATGGGGCCCAGGGCTGGGTCGTTGGGTAGCAGAGGGATGGAGAAGGCTGCAGGTTGGGAAAGAAGCTGTTTGTGTGGGAGGGGCAGGGGGCTGCAGCCCTGGTCCGGCCGATCTGTGTGAGCAGAGCCAAGGACTGGAAGAGCAGGGCCTGTGGCAGGCCAGGACGGAGGTGAATGGCAGAACAGTGTGAGAGAAGCTTGCATGGTTCCTGCCCATCAGCGATTAGTCGTGCCTCGCACTGAGCTCTGCATTCTCAGCAGTGCCTGGAGGAGAAAGAAGAAGGCCCCTGCAGTGTAACATATGGTGGGACGGGCCCGTTTCCCTGGGACCGTACCTCACTGCTCTTGGCGTACTTCCTATGCAGAGTGGGGACCTAGCGTAAGCCCCTGGGGAATGGTCAGCTGCAGCTTTGCAGGGTGCGTCACACACCAGAGACCTGTGCCTAGCAGCCAGCTCCGTCCCAGGGCATTCGTGTCGTAAATCCAGCTGCTGGGCTGAGCTCTGAACTCTGCAGACTAATCCCCTGGGCGCTGCCCTGCTTCCTGCCATTTGTTGGGGGCCCTGGCTGGCCCTGCAGGAGTCCAATGGGCCAGGTGAGGTGGAGGGGGGACAGGAGGTGGAGTAGGACAGTCCCAGCATTGTTTTAATTTGGGAATCAGTTTCCTAACTGAGGCTCAGGCTGGGATTTTGCAGTTCAGCCCAGGAAGGCAGGCGCAGGGTGAGCCAGCCGCTCCTGCTGCAGTCCCAGCCAGTCTGGGGAGTTGAGGTCGCTCCCTTCTCCCCCAGTCCTCATGGGAGCCTTAAATAAAGTTTCCTTCCAAGAGAAGTGCATTGTAACCTGATGAAGGTAAGAGTGCACAGCGCATTCTGCCCTGACAATGCAAATTGCAGTTGGTTGCCCTTAGTTTTCAAGTTGAAAGGCTTGGAGAAAAGGGACCTTGTGAAAGCTTCAGCCATCTGCCTCGTGAATAGAAGTTGCTGTGTCTGTAACATGAGTTGTTCACACACATGCAGTAATGTCCTGTTTGGGGCTTATGTAATGTAATGGAGGGGCTCCAGCGAGGGCCAGACCCCCGAGAGAGGCACTCACACGGTCTAAACCCTGGCAAAATGAGCTGGACTTTTCCAGGCCCTGCTGAGATGTTTATTTATAACTCCCACCGTCTGGCAGGAACCTTGCCAATCAAAACACTCCGCGAGTTCTCCAACACTCCTTTCAAAGAGGGCTGGGGGGCCAGGATATTTGATAGCAGTTAAGCTGTAAAATTAGTTTCAGAACAGTGGGTTGTCTCTTTCCCATGATGCTTAGTGGGCTTGGGCTGCAGAGACATTAACCCCACGCCAGCCACGCTTGGGCTTGTTGCACTGGAAAGGGTGAGCTGGTGGGTACAAAGGACTTCACTTTTGTTTCCAGGGTGTCTGAACCATGGCTGAGTGGACAAAGTGCTTGCTGTTGGTGTGGCTTGCAAAATACTTAGAAAAGGTCTGACTGCAGCCACGTTCTGTTTGTGCTCCCTGAAGCTCGCTCTAGAGTCTTCAGTAAACACAAAGTCCCGTTTCCCCCCCACCCCCCACCCCCGTTCAGTTCTGTACACATGTGTATTGCTGGCTTGAGTTTATCTGCCTAACATCTCAGGGCTCAATTTTCAAGTGTGGGCCCCTGCAATAAGGGTGTGCTATGGACTCGGGGATGCATTCTGGAGCTGATGCCACAACCCCCTAGGAGGTGCACCTGTATGAAAACTGGATCTCCGTTACTTCCTTACCAATGTTTGGGTAGTCAGTAACTGAAGTTTCAAACCCCTCTGTGGAAAGCAGTTACAAGCTTTATGCTGCTTTTACTCGGTTTCAGATCATGGTGACCATAGGATTCTCACAGTGGTAACAAACATTCCTTGTCCCAGCAGCAGAGGATCCTGTGGCACCTTATAGACTAACAGACGTTTTGGAGCGTGAGCTTTCGTGGGTGAATACCCACTTCGTCAGACGCAGGTAGTGGAAATTTCCAGGGGCAGGTATATATATGCTAGCAAGCAAGCTAGAGATAACGAGGTTAGTTCAGTCAGGGAGGGTGAGGCCCTGTTCTAGCAGTAGAGGTGTGAAAACCAAGGGAGGAGAAACTGGTTCTGTAATTGGCAATTTACAGAATCAGTTTGCTTGTGTTTTCAGGGTAGTAGAACACACCAGTCCTGGGTTGGTGTCTGAGCCAGCAGCCCATAGGCTGACCTTGGTGGGGCATCTGACATTTTGTTTGGAAAACCCCAATGACCACTGAACAAAAAGTGTGTTTCTATTAGTATTATCTGGGGTCTCACAGTAAAGATTTATTTTGTTCCGTTTGTTTCCAAATTACTTTTATTATATTATTTCTAAATCTACTTACGGTTATTGGAAAATATACCAAAAAACATAATTTGTCTTTTGTTTTTAATACACATGCACACACACTAGAGAGTCTGTCCAGCTTTTCGTTCTATGTCTCTGGGGTAGATGAAAAAAGTTGTCTAGCAGTTACTCCTTGCAGCTTGTCACTGGGAGAGGTCGTACTGGTAAGCTCAGAAGGATCATGGAGATCATGGCAAATGCCATTTCCATGGTTAAGTGTTTCTTATTTTGGCAGCCACTAAATAAGCATAAAAAATAGAGCGTGCAAAACCAGTATGTCTGAGGCAAGAACCTTGGGAGTCACCCCTGCCGAAAGCACCCGCTGCAGATAGAAAACATATTTCTGTGTGGGATCTACTAAGGGAAAGAAAAGGATCTGATTTGGAATGAGCTGAGACTGCCACAAGCCTCAGCGTGGCATTGAGGTTTGAAGAATTCAAGAGACTTAGCTTCAAGTTTGGTTGTGAAACTAGTGTTCTCTTTGTTTTCTGCTAAATGCTAATGAATTGCTAGAAACTTGGAAGCATTTTAAGGATGAATAAATGGCACCTTCTAAGCTTTATGTTTATCTACTATTCTGCTACCAGAGCGATTTCACAGCAGAGCTATCAATGAATTTAATTTACATAATGGTTTATCATATACTTCAATATTTCAAACACACTTAATTAGGCACCACCACCAGCAGTTACACACTCTAGTATCGTTCTCGTAAACTTTACTGCAAAATGCAGCATCTCTACTTGTCAATAATAGCTTAAAGAAATTAAACCACTATGGTCTGTGTTCAAACATCCTACTCAGCCTGACTTGCCCAGAACCACGTAGCCACTGGTGCTGAGGGGCTATAAAAGCCCATCACTAGAGTCCGGGCATCACTCATGGGCAGGCATGGACCCACAGAGTGCTGGCTAACATGTAAGCGAAGGACTCGGTTTGGGGTGTGTGGAGTTGAGTGAGGTTGGGATTTTCTGGTGTAGGGTGGCTGGGAGCAGGATGATGTTTACAGAACTGGCTGCCTCTTTGTATGTGTTTATCAGAGGAGACTCCTTCCCTCTTTCATTTGCCTATTTTAGTCTTGGGGATGAGTCGTCTGAGCAAAGCAAAGACAGATCTACCCCTAAAAACTGTTTCAATGTTATAACAAGTAGCGGTGGAATCTGATGACATTTGAGGGACATTCAAGAGGGCTCAGGGACTTGCTGAATTTTGTTAATCTGTAAAGATCTTTTCTTTCCTAGCTATTGCATTTCTTATTCACTCTCTGCCCAAACTCTCTTCATCCTGCTGATTTGGGTCAACAGGTGGAAACGTGCCTCAGCAACTGGAATGTACCCTTTGCCTGTCACCTCTTTCCCCAGCCCAGGATAGCAGGAAAAGACGGTTCCCTGTCCCCCAAACTGGGAGGAAGGAACTGTTCCCCGCAGTGTTTTTCCCTGTAGAAAAGTCATTTTTTTGCTTTTCCCGGGGGCGGGTGGAAGTCAGGATCCCAGCTTTGGCAGCCCTGTTAGCGCAGGAAGTGGCTGGTGCAGAGTAGTATTAGGGCTGGGAGAAGAGACTGGCAAAGGAACATGGAGTGCACTGAAATTCCTGCCCCAATTAGCCAGGTGAGACTGTACCTCCATTGACAGGGCACGAGTCCTGGCCTAGATTCTGCGGGGACAAGTCGAACTGACGTCAGACCATCTTCTTATCATAGTGCCACTTTCCAGGTGGCAGATCAGCAGTGGGGTCTGGAAGGGCAGTCAAAGCTGCAGAGAATATCAGGGGAGTTCCTGCACAGCTCTGGTGGGCTGTCTCATTGGTTCAGCACCAGCCTCCATTCCCTGCCTCCACTACTAACTTCACCCCTTCCTATTTCATATCACATGGAAAATGTCTTCCTGATTTCAGCCGAGAGAGATTAACATGCCACAAAATAGCCAGCCCTTAACACAGGCATTAATCTGTACCGATCCTATTGCTTTACTGGAATAGAGTGTTCTGGAACTGGACAGATGGTATGTTCCTTTGTGCCATAAATTAAAACATGTAACACAAGCAGCAAGTGAACACGAAATATAAGCAGGTAACTGTCTAACTGCGTTTGCATGTGCAAATGCTGGATTTGCACCCGCAGCACTGCTTGGTGCAATAATAGAGGCTGCCTCTGGGAAACAGCAGCTCCAGCTCCCAGTGTAAAGTTGGAGCAACAACAATAGCAGGAAACAACAGAAAAAACTAATTTGTTATGAAATAAAACAGAGATGTTCCAAACTAATTGATGAATGATCAGAAACCCCAATTTTTCTAAATGCACACGTGCTATTTCCTAGACCTGATTGGAGTGTCTCTACCTAAGTATCCTCTGAACTAAACCCAGGGTGAAGGATACAGCCCAAGCACTTCACACATTTTGAAGATCAGTAGACCAATTGCTCAGATATTAAAGTGATGGACAGGAATCCTAGAAATCCATTTGCCTCAGAAAAATGAGGAATTTGTGTTTTTAAAGAGAGTCTTTAGTTTTTACATTTGGTGAAAAAATAAACACATATATGAACCTATTAACTAAATGTTACTGAAAGTTAGGGCGACCATATTTCCCCAAGTAAAAACAAGACATGGTCCGGGGCTGGCTCAAGCTGCTTGGGGCCAGGGCTGACAAAGCTGGGCCATGCCATCCGGTGGCTGATGTCACCCCTGCTCCCTCCAAACCTCCCTCTGCGCCCTCCTAGGTGGGTGCACCCCACTTCTTTGGGTAAAACTGGGCATTTGTCCCATTTGTTTTTGCCAGAAAAATGCCCAGTTTTGCAAAAAAAAATTGGGACATCCAGGACAGGGCTTAAAAAGGGATCTGTCCCGGACAAAACAGGATGTATGGTCACCCTAGTTCAACTACATATACTGTGGCTGGGGAAATGAAAGTTCAGCATTTAATGGGTTTTTTAATCATGGAAAATGAGGATCCCTTGTGATAGGTCCCAGAACAAAAGGCTGAGCTAGAGAGAGCCCGGCTTCCCAAGGGGAGGGGAGCAGTGGGCACTTTCTTGTTGGAATGCCTCAAATATTCAACAGGAATGAAAGCACAAGGGACATTGACTGAGCTAGCACTATAAATAGAAACAGTGTGAATCACAGGCAGGCTGCAGTGAATAGACAGAGACTTCCTCCGGCAGGTGTATGAACCATTGTTCCTGTGTCCAGTACAGTCAGGTTTGAACAATAGGGCAGAGCAGGAACTTCTGCAATTGGTGTGTTGCTGTAAGGCTGGGTGCGTTGCGTCTCCTCTGTGGGCGTATCTGTGTTTGTTCCGAGCATCTTATTACATCATTTCTAGCACAGGTAACAGAAAGGTTATGTTTTAAAATAAAATAACCCTCTACATTTATTAAATTTGCTCTCGCATTCCACATGAACCTTTGCAAACTCCAGTATTAGCCACTGGGGTCTGATTTGCATGTCACATTAGGCAGCAGGAATATTTTATTTATCCCATCCAGCTTGTAATAGAGGATTTAAAGTGTTTGCAGCAAATTGTTTATGTTCCAGAAAAGTACATAAAGTACTACAGAATGCAGGGAGATAAGTCGGTATCTTAAATAAATAAAGGATCTTTGGAAGGGACAGCACTCGCTCCAGACTCTGCAAGGTAGATTATTAATTAACTATTATTTTTTCAAAACCCAGGCATTTTTTGTGCAGTCAGAACAGAGCATTTTGCTATTGAAGCCATCTTTCTCCATTCAAATCACAGATTTTCAACTAGGGCAAATTTCTAGTTTTTCCAGTAGGCTGAATTTCACCATATTTACTGTGAAAAGCCATGCTGGCTGGTCAGAATGGGCAAACTAACTGTGGGTCAAGTGTTTCAAGAGAAAATGGGTAGTTTTGCAGAATTCTCTCTCCATTTACTAGCTGGGCTGTAGACTGTATTAAAGACTCAACTCTGCTCTGATAAGAATCTCTGAGGATGTTCATGTTTGCATTGTTTTTGGCAAGGAGCACATCCAAATGATCTATATTTATTATATAAAATTGATTTTTTTGGCATACACACTATTTTTCATGGATTTTGGCTTCTTACCAACACAAACATAGTGATCTTGAGCAAAACCGTGCATTTGAAAGTCTTTATTTAGAGAATTTTCAGAGGAATCTGAGGTCATGAATTTATCTGTGCATTCACTCTTGCTGCAGATAGCAGAAGTGTTGGAAAGCCACATTTCCAGCATGGCTGCAAGGTGCCAGTTGGAATGATTGTGTCATGCTTTGTAGTTATTCTTTACATGGAGAATTTTGCAGAATTTGAAATTCAAATAAAAAAGTCACAGAAAGGCAAAAAAGGTGAAGTCAGGCTCCTGTAAAAGCTGGCAGGGCCCAGCTGCAAATGATCCTTGATGCCCACATACTGACTTACTGCTCTGCAAGAATTTCCTCTTCATTAGGACTAGCAAACAGCTGAGCCAGAGATCAGAGTTGGTTCAATCCAGCCCATCGGTGGAGATGAATTCTGACATTCTGGGCGGTAGCTCACCAGGCATGAACTGGTGGCTCAGGTGACACTACCCCAGGTGTGCATAGGAGGGAGTCTCTTGCTCCAAACCCCTTTTCCTTCCTTGCTCCTCTTCTCCAGATGGGAAGACTCTGACCCCTCCGCAGCTTGCATGGGGCAGAGTGGGAAGGGCTGAGCAGTGTCTAAGGTACAGGGAAACCTGCTGCATTTGGTCCCCGCCCCATGTGCAGAGTGCAGACCAGTGCTGAGGATGGGAGTGTTCATGCGGTCAGTAGGAAATATCTGATCTGCCAGGGTGGGGTTTGAATCTGACCTTCCCCCAAGTTCTTGGAGGCTGCTTGGAGCTAAGGCTTTGGCCTTATCTTGGTCAGGGGTGGCCTGGTCTGTGTTGAACATTCATCCCCTCTAGACCCACCTGCCCATGCTGCCAAGCCTGGGTGGTAAATATTTATTCTAATCAGTCATGAAGTAAGCCTCCTTTCTCTGTGTCCTCTGTGTTTCCAGGAAACACCTATCCCAGCCTTCTTACCTACTGTTATGCTAAGGTGTGAATCCAGCCCACCAGTAAATGCAACAGGTAGCACTTCCTCCTGCTAGTTCCACTTCCCTAATGGGGCTCTGGAAACTGGGTGTGCCAGGCACAGGGGAATTCAATACAGTACAAGCTATTTAAAAAGCCCCTGTCACAGTGCTAGGACCCTGTACATTATTCCCCCATCCAGCTCCCAAATCCAAGCACAAATAGCCACTAAACTCCCCAGCCTCCATACAGAGATTGTATAAGAAATACGCAAAAGTCTTAGAAAATACACTTCCCGGGAACGGTGAACCGCAGCCACTGGGAGCTGTGGGCAACTATGCCTGCGGATGGTCAATGTGAACAACTTGTCTCTTGGCCCCCCAGCAGATTACCCTGACGGGCTGCAGCTTGCCCACCACTGCGCTAGATGTGACCTGCAAGGGCCAGTCCTGCACCAATGGAGAGATAAACTACATGGCATAAGAAAGCTTTTACTGTAGATTCATGGGAATTACAGAGGGGAAGGCTGCCTGGCAGCTCTGTTTTCTAGGATTCAGTACAACGGGAATCAGTTCTCACTAGAACAAAGTGATTCATTCCTCCACCTGCTTTTTCTTTAATTAGTTCGTCGCTCGGAGGCCTTCACTGAATAATTCCTGAACATATTGCTTGGATCTGGCAGGATGTCAGGGGCTTGAGCCCCCTGCCCCTTCCCCCACTCCCTCTGCACCTTGCGAAAGTATGGCGGCAGCCACTCATTCCCCTGCAGGACTCCGGAGCACATGCCCCCTTTCTGCTGGCTCTGTGCTTGGCAGCAGCAGCCCAGAGAAGCGCTCTGACCCAGCAGACAGGTCAATCGCATACACAAATAAATGATGTCAAGGCTGTGACAGCCCAGAAAAGCCAGAGGATAATGGCACTAGAACAGGCAGGAGAGTTTCCCCCGGAGTCTGTTTATGTTTGCAGCACAGAATGCAGCACAGGGCTTATGCGTGTTGGTGCGTGTCCTTAATGCCTAACTCCGAAGTGAGGGGCAATAAAAGAGCCTCGGAGGCTATGTGCCACATATGGCCCTTTTCCACTGTGCCAACAGCATGGGAGAGTGTGTGCCGCTGGGCTTCTGCTCTATGTGTCTCACAGGCTCAGTGTTACTGAAGCTTTGCTCTCTCAGGACTGCTTATATGATTTTGCAATTGAATCGCCAACACACAGATCATAGAATCATAGAATATCAGGGTTGGAAGAGACCTCAGGAGGCATCTAATCCAACCCCCAGCTCAAAGCAGGGTCAATCCCCAACTAAATCATCCCAGCCAGGGCTTTGTCAAGCTGGGCTTTAAAAACCTCTAAGGATGGAGATTCCACCACCTCCCTAGGTAACCCATTCCAGTGTTTCATCTCCATCCTAGTGAAATAGTGTTTCTAATATCCAACCTAGACCTCCCCCATTGCAACTTGAGACCATTACTCCTTGTTCTGTCATCTGCCACCACTGAGAAGAGCCGAGCTCCATCTTCTTTGGAACCCCGTTCAGGTAGTTGAAAGCTACTATCAAATCCCCCCTCACTCTTCTCTTCTGCTACTAAATAATCCCAGTTCCCTCAGCCTCTTCTCACAAATCATGTGCCCCAGCCTCCTGATAATTTTCGTTGCCCTCTCCTGGACTCTTTCCAATTTGTCCACATTCCTTCTGTAGTGGAGGGCCCAAAACTGGTTGCAATACTCCTGGTGTGGCCTCACCAGTGCCGAATAGAGGGGAATAATTACTTCCCTCGATCTGCTGGCAATGCTCCTACTAATGCAGCCCAAAATGCTGTTAGCCTTCTTGGCAACAAGGGCCCACTGCTGACTCATAGACAGCTTCTCGTCCACTGTAACCCCTAGGTCCTTTTCTGCAGAACTTCTGCCTAGCCATTCGGTCCCTAGTCTGTAGCAGTGCATGAGATTCTTCCATCCTAAATGCAGGACTCTGCACTTGTCCTTGTTGAACCTCATCAGATTTCTTTTGGCCCAATCCTAATTTGTCTAAGTCACTTTGGACCCTATCCCTACCCTCCAGCGTATCTACCACTCCTCCCAGTTTAGTGTCATTTTCAAACTTGCTGACGGTTCAATTAATCCCATCATCCAGATCACTGATAAAGATGTTGAACAAAACCGGTCCCAGGACAGACTCCTGGGGCAGTCTGCTTGATACTGGCTGCCAACTAGACATTGAGCTGTTGATCACTACCCTTTGAGCCCAATGATCTAGCCAGCTTTCTATCCACCTTATAGTCCATTCATCCAGCCCATACTTCTTTAACTTGCTGGCAAGAATACTGTGGGAAGATACAGCTTGTCCACAGCTTTCCCCATATCCACAGAGCCAGTTATCTCATCATAGAAGGCAATCAGGTTGGTCTGATATGACTTGCCCTTGGTGAATCCATGCTGACTGTTCCTGATCACCTTCCTCTCCTCCAAGTGCCTCAAAATGGATTCCTTGAGGACCTGCTCCATGATTTTTCCAGGGACAGATGAGAAAAATACCAGAGGTAACATCCAACAGACACAAAATGAGAAGTGTAATGGCAATTATATCACCATTAATTAAAAATAATTAACTGAAAGGGCCACGTGGAGAAACGCCTCTCTTCATTCAACTCACAGGCTGTGGAGTCACAAGTGGCCCGGACCAGAAGAGAATTCAGGCCATGAGAAATGTGTGCTGACAATGACGCAACTGCCACAGCACCTGTCACGTGCACAACACATGATTTTTCTGGGCAGGCGCTGGATGTTCCCTAGTTCTAAATGATGATATCGTTAGGAGGTTTTCATGAAAAATTTCCAAAAATTAAAATAATTTTCATTCCGCAGCTTTTGAAAAGGGCCATTTTTTGTTAGTTTAAATGTGTTTGTGAAAACTTTGGTTTTAGAAAAGTAGACATAGTTTAACAGAAAAGTTCTTTGCCTGAAATATTCAGCAGGTGCCAACAATGTTAATCTATCTGAATCCTCTGCCTGAGGACAACATAGTTATAAAAATATACTAGGAACAAACACAATCATGACAATGGCAATGGTCCATTACTAGATGCAAATGGCAGAATTATATATCAGATCAAAAAAGCAGCAGTGTGCAATAAATATTTCGGTTCTATATTTAGAGGAAAAACAGATGATGCAGATTCATCATATGGTAATAACGCTCTCTCCATTCCACTCGTGTTTCCAGAGGATGTTAAACAGAAACTATAAAGTCAGACATTTTTAAATCAGCAGGTTCACATAACTTGAGTTCACGAGTTTTAAAAGAGCTGGCCGAGGCTCTCATTGAACCATTAGTGCTGATTTTCAGTAGGTCTTGAAACACTATGGAAGTTCCAGAAGCCTGGGAAAAAGCTAATGCTGTGCCAATTTTCAAAGAGAGTAAACAGGATTACCTGTGTAATTATAGCCCTAGCATCGATCCCAGGCAAGATAATGGAGTGACTATTACAGGACTTGATTGATAAAGAATTAAAGGAAGGTAAAGTAATTAATGCAAATCAACATGGGTTTATGGAACATAGATCCTGCCAAACTAACTTGATACCTTTATCAACCAAACTTGTAATCTCATTAAAAAAAAACCAGTTTTGCCATAATATACTGTGATGGGGCAAGGTCAGATGGCTACAGTAAAGTACTGAGAAACAGATATGTTAGCCCCAGGCTAAACAAATCCCTAGTACCCTGGTAATCAAATGGCAGTTGCTCCAGGTTAATCAAGGCACTTGGAGCCAATTAAGATCTTTCTAGAAGGCAGTAGAGATAGCTACTTTAATTAGAACACCTGCAGCCAATCAAGGCAGGCTAATCAGGGCACCTGGGTTTAAAAAGGAGCTCACTCTAGTCAGGCAAGAAGGAGCCAGAGGAGAAGGAGTGTGTGTGAGGAGCTGGGAGCAAGAAGGCAAGGAGCTGAGAGTGAGAGAGTGTACTGCTGGAGGATTGAGGAGGACAAGCGTTATCAGACACCAGGAGGAAGGTCCTGTGGTGAGGATAAAGAAGGTGTTTGGAGGAGGCCATGGGGAAGTAGCCCAGGGAGTTGTAGCTGTCATGCAGCTGTTACAGGAGGCACTATAGACAGCTGCGATCCACAGGGCCCTGGGCTGGAACCCGGAGTAGAGGGCGGGCCCGGGTTCCCCCCAAACCTCCCAACTCCTGATCAGACACAGGAGGAGCTGACCCAGACTGTGGGTTCCACAAGAAGGGAAGATCACTGAGGTGAACAAATCCGCCAATAAGCGCAGGACCCACCAAGGTAGAGGAGGAACTTTGTCACAATACTTAGCCTTCTGTAAAGGCTTGGTGCTTCACAATATTTTGATTAAAAAACTAGAATGTTATAAAGTTAACATGGCGCATGTAAAATGGATTTAAAACTGGCTAACTGATAAGTCTCAAAATGTAATTGTAAACAGGGAATCATCATCAAGCGGGTCTGTTTCCAGTGAGATCCTGCAGAGATTGGTTCTTATCCTTACACTATTTAACATTTTTATCAGTGACCTGAAAGAACCATCACTGACCATTGCAGATCAAACAAAACTGGGGGAGTAGTAAATAATGAAGGAGACGTGTCTCTGATTCAGAGCTATCTGGATCACTCTGTGAACTGGGTCCAAGCAAACAATGTGTTTTAATGTGGCTAAAGGTAAAGGTACACATCTAGGAACAAAGAATATAGGCCACACTCACAGGATGGAGGACTCTGTCCTGGGAAGCAGAGACTCTTCAGAAGATTTGGGTGTTGTGGTGGCTAACCAGTTGAATATGAGCTCCCCATGTGATGCTGTGGCCAAAAGAGCTAATGAGATCCTGGGATGTGTAAACAGGGGAAGCTCAGGTTGCAGTATTTTGCCTCTGTATTAGGCACTGGTGTGACCACTGCTGGAACATTGTGTCCAGTTCTGGTTCCCACAATTCAAGATGGGTGTTGATAAATTGGAGCGGGGTCAGAGAAGAGCTATGGGAATGATTAAATGATTAGAAAACTTGCCTTGCAGTGATAGACTCACGGAGCTTAGTATATTTACCTTAACAAAGAGACAACTAAGAGGTGACTTGATCACAATCTGTAAGGACCTACCCAGGGAACAGATATTTATTTCTGGGCTCTTCAATCTAGCAGACAAAGGTCGAACATGATCCAATGGCTGGAAATTCAAGCTAGAAATTCAGACTGACAATTTTAAAATCAAGATTTGCCTAAACGCTCTGCTCTAGGCATTATTTGGGGGCAGGTCTCTGGCCTGTGCTATGCAGGAGGTCAGACTAGATCACAATGGTCTCAGCTGGCCTTGGAATCTGTGAACCCTTAAGTGTAAAGGGTATTTCTGGCTTAGAATTAACAAACACCCCACAAACATTACAGTTCTTTATTTCTTTTTTCTCCTGAAGTTGCATTTTCCAGGGTGATTTTTCACTGCCAGTCCCTGCAGGAGCCTCGTGTGGGGGACAGGGACTGTCGTTGGCAGTGGGGCTCACACACAGAAGAATGGTTAGTGTCCAGTTGTGCACCCATATTTATGCAGGGCCAGGGCCAGTGCCTAGATTGGGGGTCCCTCCCAGAGTGGTCCAGTGTCTTGTATCCCTTCTCAGCCAGCCTACGCTCCTCTCACCACCTCTCTCCAGGATCAAGTGCTGTTGTTCCAAGGTATTGAAAGGTGCCAAGCACCTCCTTGGAAACTCACTAAGGACTCCTGCTGCTGAGATGGGCCTGGAGCATAATGGGACACAATCAGCTTTGTGCTATCATCTGGCATGTGACCTGCCGAGCCACTGGTGAGTTTGCACAAGGTCACAGAATGTGTTTGTTCTGACACGTCTCATCCAATGACACGTGACCAGAAGCCACTTTCTAATGCAGTGGACTTTTTTCAGACTAGGTCACTAATACTGGACCCTATTCTTGCAGCCTTTACTCAGGCAGATTTCACATAACTCAGGGATCAGGCCCAAAACCAGAGCTTTCCCTATGATTGATTGTAATTTTGGCCTCACATATGTGACTTTAATACCTTCCCCTTTAAACACTTTCTGTTTCTTTGTACAGCTGATTAGAATGTAAGTAACGTTTCAGTGGTCATTTTTTTAAAAAACGTCAATGTCTACAATTAGCATGTGCATGTCAGGCTGGGGCTTTCCCTATACCCACTGATCAGAAGCTCTCATGAATACCAGCTTCTTACTTCAAACTCTAGAAGGTTATTGAAGACAGGGGGCCCAGCCAGTGGAAACATTGAGTCTTTTTCATATTTGGAAAGATGCTGCAGGTAGAAGAGGCTGCCTTCCAGGTATGTTATAGCCAGACTGTCCAGAAAACAGTGCGCCTCTGAGCACTGGGACGCTAGGTAATAGTGCAGACATGTGAGTCAATAAACAGCACTGTCAGAGAACTGGCTCATGGGACCAGCTGGAATTAAGAGGCTTATTCATAACTTTTTCAAACTTTTGTAGAGGGGATAAAATAAATAGCATATTTTCAAATTGACCTCCGCTCCCTGGCACATACTCTGCTCCCACCTCTTTGGGGTAGAAATTTGGCAGATATAAGCCAATTAGAGGGAAGAGAATCAAATGCAAAAGGCCAGTTCTATCAGAGATGCTCTGCTCTGCCCATCCAGGTGAAGTAGCTCTAGATGGCTGCTGATCAGTCAGTGATTTCTGGCTCCGATTTATAGGGGCTCACCACGAAGTGCTGCAGTTCCATTGCCTCTAGCAGTAGTTTTCCAATTTAAGACACATCAAACTTAAGCTTTGTGAATTTACCTCTCTGAGTTTTTGTTCTCATTCCATCTTGGAGTCCAAGCTTTGCAGAAGCAAAGGGAGAGAGAACGTACAGATCATGCAGCTTTTAGGGACCTACTTTTCTAAATAAGGAACAACGAAGGGAGAGCATTTAATGTGCATACAGACAGATGTAACTAACACACTCCCAAACACCCTGACCCTTAGCATGGCAGCACTCTATGAATGCAAAGTCTTGAGAAAATAGTCATAACACATTGGTACTTCCGACCCACAGCGCCCACTTGTGTCAGGGTGTGATGATGAAAGGGGTCTTTGTCTCTAAAGCCTCCAGCTGGCCATCTGCTTCTAGCTGGCTTGTCCACAGCTCTGCCCTCTCCCAAGTCACACAAAACTCGGATCTCTCCTGGGGCAATAATGTCCAAAGTGACAGGAACTCTTCTATCCTGCCCAGAATCAATCCCTGCACATATTTCACCCTACCCCTGGGCTCTGCAGAGTTCCTCCTCACTCCATCACGGAGGGCTGCCTCCCAGGGCCTTGTTCCTGGAGGCTCTGCTGACCCTCAGGGCTTCTTCTCTGGAGCCTCTCTTCCCAGCCGCTCTTCACTCTCTCTCTGTTCCTTTCCCTGCATCCCCTTTCTGCTACACACTTCCTGGCTTTATACTAAGCATCCCTCTCCTGCCCAGCTGGCCTCATGATCAGTTAAGCCTGGCTCCTGCCCTCCAGGTACAGCTTGATATGTTAATTGCCTCATAGCCCTCCATTCGGGGCCTGTGTGGGGCACATGCCTCATCACTGCATGACTGTCCTGAGCCTTGCTTTCTCATGAGTTTGTCAATGATACATTGACTTATGAGCATTTGGAGGAGGGGTGAACAGTGAAGAGGACAGGTCACTGAAACAGAGTGGTCCAGATTGCTTGGTAAGCAAGGCATAAGCAAATATGTGTTTTAACAAGGTCAAATGGAAAGTCATACATCTAGAAACAGAGAGTATAGGGCATACTTACAGGATGGGGACCTCTATCAGGGGTATCAGGACTCTGAAAGGAGGCTGGGGTCATGGTGGCTAGTCAGTTAAACATGAACTCCCAGTACAATGCTGTGGCCAAAAGGGCTAATGCAATCCTTGGCTGTATAAACAAGGGACTCTTGAGTAGGGAGGTTATATTCCCTCTGTATTTAACACCAGTGTGACAATGGCTGGAATATTATGTCCAGTTCTGGTGTCTGCACTTAAGTAAGGATGCTGAAAAATTGGAGAGGGTTCAGAGAAGAGTCACAAGACCGATTAAAAGTTTGGAAAATGCCTTATGGGAAAAGATGGAAGGAGCTCAATCTATATAGCTTATCCAAGAGAAAGTTAGGGGTGACTTGGTCACAGTCGAGAAGTACCTATACAAGGAGCAGAATCTTTCATCTCGCAGACAGAGCCATAACAAGATCCAGTGGCGGGAAGCTGAAGCTAGACAAAGTCAGACTAGAAATAAGGTGCAAGTTTGAACAGTGAGGGAATAACTTACAATTTTCCAGTGATGGAGAATCCACCCCAGCCCTTGGTAAATTGTTCCACTGATTAATATCAAGCTGGGACGTTTCTCTAAAGGAGAAGCTCTAGTTCAAACAGGAATTAACTCAGGGCAATGCTCTGGCCTGCGTCACAAGGGACCACACTAGATGTTCACAGTGGTCCCTTCTGGCTTTATATTCTATGACTCTGAGTTACATGCAATTCTGAATAAATAAAACAATCCAGCTCCAAGCAGATCAGCTGGAAGCTTGCTGGAGTGCTGTGACCCAGGGATCATTCAGGGCTGGTGGGAAGTGCTTGGAGCTCCAATCACAGTTCTAAACACTGCTCTGGAAAGCCCTTCCCTTGGAATTCCTTATCATCAAAGACTGTAATTTGCAAGAGTTGAAGAACTCGGTGGCACCTGGAAGGCAGCCCTCCTGGGGACTCCTGAGCACTCTCCTTTCACAGCATTGTTTGCAGAGAGAGAGAAACATTTCTGCCACACTTGTCACAAGTATTTGAAAAACATATTAATCATTTAAACAAAAATTAGCTGCAAAGCCTATAATATACCCTTTGTTATAGTCGCCTAATATAGTCGCCTAATTGATTGTGTTTGAATAACTTCTTTTGTGACAATAAATGTTTGTGGCAGCATCATTGAAACACGAAATGGAGAGCCGGGTGTCAGCAAGGATTGCATGTGCCTTTGCAACCGCTACCGACTGGAAGAGGAAGTGCTCTTCCTCCAATGCTTCTGAGTCTGTGTGCACCGAGTACAGACGTCGTGACAGATGTCATCATGCTGGCCATGTTCCCAGTCCCTGTACTCATGCGGCTGAGCGCAGTGCTAGATGGACTGCTGCTCTGGGCAAAGATATTCCTGGCTTAACTGTGTAACGAGAGAGAGGGTTGCTTTTGTAGGTACCTTGCACTCTGGGATGGTCTCTTGATGCACTAAATGAGCAACATGAGTCAAAAGGCAACGCTGCAAACCTGGAAAACGTGAATGTGGGGCAAAGAGTGATGCACAAAGAAATGCCAAATAAGGGATAAGTCATAAAGGGCCAAATTCAGACCTCGTGCAGTAGCTGTCCCTGCTGTGGTTGCAACTGCTTATACCAGCCCTGGATTTGTCCTAAATAACGTGCATGTGGAGACAAGCTGAGTGCAGCATCAAATGACTTTGCATTTTTAAAAATGTCCTTTTTGTTACATTGCCACAGGACTGTACATAGGAGCATTTGATTTAAAGAGAGGTCACCAAAGGAAGGTAAGCTAAAGGCATACAGCCCATAAACTGAGCAAGACCAGGCTAATAAGAACATAAGATTGGCCATAGTGAGGTTATACCAATGCTCCCTCTAGCCCAGAATCTTGTCTCTGACTGCGGCCAGTACCAGATGCTTCAGAGGGAATGAACAGAACAGGGCAATTATCCGATGATCCATCCCATCATCCTGTCCCAGCTTCTGGCAGCCAGAGATTAAGGGACATCCAAAACATGGGATTGTGTCCTCGAAGATCTTGGCTAAAAGCTGTTGATGGATCCATCCACCATGAACTTATCTAGTTCTTTTCTGAACCCAGATACGCTTTTGATCTTCACAACATCCCCTGCTAATGAGTTCCAGAGACTACTTTGCCTTGTGTGAAGAAATGCTTCCTTTATTTGTTTTAAACCTGCTGTCTGTTAATTTCGTTGATTGACATCTGGTTATTGATGAAGGTCAGTGATGGGCAGCAGTGGCAGGGAGCTGAGAGCCAGAGGTAGCTGGCAGTGTCAGAGGACTCAGGCCTGTAAGGGAATCCTGCCTGGTCCTTGGAGGGCTCTGCAGAGATTCCCAGACTGCATTGTCAGCAAATGCAGAATGCTATCCATGCTCTGCCAGGAGCCAGGGTTTGTGCATGAATGCAGACTGCCATGAACTGGCCAGCTAGGCATTTTGCTGGGTTTGTGGGAGGAGGAAACAGATCTCGTTCAGTTCCATTCACTTTGCCTGCATGAAGCTCACTAGAAAGAAGATTTTTACCAATGCTACAGTCTTGTGCCAAGTGAAAGTGAACCCATGGGCTGATATCTGGTGCTCAGGGGCAGAGGAAGGGCCCCAAAGAGGTGTTGCACAAAACTCTTGGGTTTTCTGCCAGTTTTCTCAGCCTGCCACACCTGTGAGCCTCATGATCTTCTGCAACTTTAGTCATAGGCAAAACTTCGTTGTTGTCTCTGCGAATGGAAAGAGTAAACTCTCCCCTCCACCCCATTCCTCGAGAGACATGCAGCTCTTTGCCCCAGCTGGAACACTGTCTTGTTTACTGCATGCCCAGGGAGCATAGTGCAGAGGCTGAAACGCTGGATGGTACAGGTGCTTGTGACTCAGCGTCGGCTGCTGCGCGGGAGCTGCATGGGAACAATGCCTGACTCACAAAGCACCCTTTATGCTGCCGCTTCCCACAGTTTCTGGTTTGCTGAGATAAGTATCTGGACTATCTGGTTACAGCTCAGGCTGTTAGGCTTTCAGAATTGATCTGAATACAGTGGTGGTGGGGGGAATTTTTCTTCAAGGCTAAATGGGTTGGTGGGGGGGCTTGCAAGATAATAGTTTAATTATGAATGACTTGTGCTTTTCACCCTGTTGCATTGCCTAGGCTGGGAGCAATATCTGAAGATGAGGGGAAATCCATTTGTTTAGCCTTTGCTCCAGCACATACAAAAGGTGGGTTTGTTCCAGGGACTCAGAATGTAAGAGAATAAACACTAGAAGAGCACACAAAGTGGGGCTCTTTAAGCAGCTCTTCACAAAGGAGGCACAAGGCTACCCCTAGCCGGTTACCTTGTGATAACTGTGTGGAGTGGTTCCTGCTACAATGGGGAGCAGCAAGGAGCTGAGATGCCATGGTGGCAGGTGTAGTAGCTGTGAGCTAGCAGGCCAGAGCAGACGGGCTCAGAGCACATTGGGGTGAAGGGGAGAGAACAGAATGAAAAGCGGAGTGAGGTGGAAACCCTGGTTACACAAGTGGGGTGTTTGAGCTGTGTCTCCACTCGACTCCGCATGCCCTGCCCCGCGTGGAGTCATTTACACCTGGGCAAAGTGGGTGTGAATGACGGCCATGCTCGGCGCTTGCTCTGCATGGGTGTAAATGGCAGGCCAGAGCCAGGCCCCAGTTCCTCTTTTTTCTAACACATCGTTTGTTAAATCATTTCAGAAAACAAGGGAAAATCTCCCCACTGCTCCCTGATGGCAGCAGCTGGCGGCCAGGCATGGAGGGAAGGGAAACATGAAGGAAAGAGTTCAGCATAACAGCACTTAAGGAAAATATTGTAAACCCCTCTTGAAATCCCCATCAAACACAATTAGCAGGGCACTGATATACCTAAACAACTGGCATGTGTCTACTTTTATGCTTTGTTGGATACCTTCCAAGCTGATAATTAAATTGTGCTGGGTTTCGAGATGAGTGGCTGTGAGTGTCTCTTCTGCGGAGGGTTCGGGAACTGATAGCCCAGCAATGCAGCCCTTGCACTTGCCTCTGTGGGAATTGCAGTTCTCAGTATCACTGTCCTTAGTGGCTAGACCCTCCTGGGGACTTTCCCAGGGATGGAGCCTCCTGTCCAGTGGCTGGCCCAGCTGTGTGTGCGCGTTGGGACTGCTGCCAGCAGGATTTCATCTGGACCCACAGGCCTGTAGGACGCCGCTCCACTAGGTGAGACCAGAGGGGGCCTTGGGTGGATGAGAGGACAGCAGCTTGCAGCCACTGGAGCTGCAGCTCTACTGGCCATAGCTCCAAAACAGTAAGATCACAACTAAAATGACATCAATGGAGTGAAGTAACCTGAGTGCGAGCGTGACTGTACCTAGTGCCTAGCATGGTCCAGGCTCAGCGTCCAGCTGCATGGGGCAGGGGCAGGGAGCATGCTATGAACTGGCGCAAGGGCCACAGACAGCACATGTGAAGCCCTGTGCTGTGCAACATCATAGAGCTGGAGGAGGATTCTCACTCCTCTCCCGTAGTGCATGTGATGTCCTGACCTGCAGAACTGCCCCTGGTGGGGGCAGCCTGATGCCCTTGCTCACAAACAGGTTTTTTCCTGCCTTGTATCGCTATGTGGCAGGGAGATTGATTGCCTTTGGGCTGCTGGGGGGCTTTTTGCTGCTCGTGGTGCCTTCGCTCGTGGAGTGGCCTGTCTCACTCCCTGGGGTTCTGGGAGCGGGCGGACAGGTTTGGGCTCTGACCCAAGCCCCTAGGAGTGGCAAAAATTTTGCGTGATGGGTGATGCTGAGCCTATGCAGAGCAGCGCACCTTGGCACGTGCTTTCTTGCAGAGGTCCCTGCAGCGAGGGGTGCAAGGAATAAATATATATCAGACAAGAGCCAATGATCGCAGTCGATAGCTCCTCTGCTGTGGCTTCTTGTGCCTGCTCATGCCAATGCATGATGCTCGGGAGGAAGGTGCGCTACCTGCCAGCATACCAAGCTACATATGTGGGGTTCCTTACTGACAACTGGAGGCCTGAAGCATGAAGGCTAATAAAAGCCCTTGGAACAGGCACACTTGCTCAGCACAGCAGTTTCTCTGAGACACAGCAAGTGTCTCCTTCCCAGACTCTTTCAATCCTTCCAAACCGTTTGTCTCCATGAATCCCTTGCAGTTACCATGTGCTGCTGAAAGGACATCCCCTTTGTGCTGCAGACAATGTTGTTGGCACATCCTCGTTGCTTTCTGCCTTTTCATGTCTTGTTTGGCTCTTGCAGCTCCAAGACCTCCATCTATTATTCCTCCCACATCCCATTATCTCCTTCTTCCATTCTCTGGAAGCTGCAGAGTTCAGCTGTGTGCTGTGGATGGCGTCTGAGTGCGGTGTCTCATCTTGCGCATTTGGGTAAGTCAGCCAAGGAATTATCCTATAATGTGGAAATCATACAATTTCACTCTGATCTTCCCTGAGCTTAGCATTTCATCTCGCTTGTATCAAATGCAGCATGACTAAGTAGGCAAGAAAGGGATTTGAGCCCTTTTGTTACTTAAAATGTGAATTAGATGTTCCTGAGGGAAGTTTGTGTTGCATTTGCAAGTTAAAAATGCATCAATGATCTGTCCATGGACCCCTTCTAATGTGATGGTGAGGGAGCGCGTGGTGGAGCTGGAGGCAGGGACCACGCTGCAAGGAGGGGCAACCTGCTCAGCACATTGCACAACACATCGCTGCTATTCTGAGCTAATGTGCATCTCTCCATCCCTTCTGAACTGCACATGCCAAACCTCTGCAGACAAGCCAGGAACCCTGCCCAGTCTTCCTGTAGCTGCTGCGTCTCCAATGCTCAGCTTCTCCCAGGAGATTTATTCCTCTTGGGTCCTAACAGGTAAACAATGACGTAGGGACACAAATGAAAAGCAGCAGTGGGAAGGCTGAGGTTCTACTGTAGTGCTCCATCCCCATCCCAGGCAGCTTGCCCACAGAACGGATATCCCACATGGCAACTCATTGGGAGGAAGGCATATGCAGGCAGGGAAGAGCCTTGGCTCCCTTCATGGGACTGGGCAACCAGCTGTTAACCCCGATGCATGCTGCAGCACTGGGAATTTGGAGGAGACACACAAATGCTGTCCCAGCCGTTGGCATTAAACTACAATGGAAAGCAGTCTATGAATAGTGAATATTTATCTCTCACATACTGATTTACCTTTTCAAGTAGCTGTACAAATATTAACTAACTCTCACATCTCAGTCAGCTAAGCAGGGTGCTAGTCCTATTTTAGGGAAGGAGAAATGGAGGAAGCAGGGGAAGTGAGTTGTCTAGGGCTAGAGAACAAGTCAGTGTCAGAGCCAAGACTGGAACCCAGAAGTCCTAGCTCCCAAGGCTGTGGCCAGACCACACGTGGCTCTGCCAGAAAAGTGGTACAATCCAGGTAAGCTGCTTCCCTCCCTCATACCTACTCCATTCCATGCGCTTGTCCTGTGTGCGGTGAGTCCCCAGATTCAGAGGACACTGGCCCAGCACTGACAACCTGGGGGCTGGGATGTGAACAAGTGGCACATCTCCTCAGGTGCGTCGGTGTGTATGCTCAGTGTTGAACAAACCCTAGAGGAGACTGGGGCAAGGCCTGGCTGGAAATCTGGCCTAGCTCCGGAGCAGAGAGCAGGTCTGAAATAATGGCTGCACTGTAGAATCATTCCCACATTAGGGTTTATCAGTAACGGCCAGTGCCTCCTTTCCCCACATCTGCTGCTCCTGCCAGTGCCCCCAGACTGTTTGGTTGATTTATGAAGAAAAAGAAAACTCTTGTAAAGAAGGTATTAAAGGGGAAGCCATCTATCTGCTTTGTGTAGCAGGTTCTAATCTGAGAATCTAAATGGATTATGAACACGAGATGCCTGACATGGTATGAGGAGATAAGGCCACACACATAAAGAGGCAATTAGTTATTGGATTACAAGTTTTTTCATGTACATAACTCAGAAAAAGTGGTGGTATTTTTCCCTACCTACCGTCTGCTGATTGGCAATGGCCAATGGGACTGAGGTGTGTGGAATGAGCTGTAAGAGCTGCCACCTGGAGATGTTCATGTAAAGTAGAGTCAGTGCTGGGCTGAGCTGCATGCACCCCATGGCCCCCAGGGTAAAGCATAGCCTGGGGAGCTGTGCTGCTGGCTAAGGTTAGCTGAGCCTCTGGTGCTACCAGACCCCAAGGGCTGGTGTTCAGCCCTTAGAGTCTGGTAGCACCAGATAGGGAGCCCTGACTCCAAAACATGCCGTCCGCTTGAGAGCCCAAGGCTGCTGGCATTTTCTGTGCAGAGCCTGGCTTGCTCCTGGAATGGCCAGTGTGTAAGGGAGGGTGAGTCTGTACACAAGGGCTTTTGCTTTCTGCCCCTCTCCCTAGTGGGAATTCTGCTCTGGTCTGTACACTACCGTGAGCCGGGCTGAAAGGGGAGGCACATCAGTTGCAAACTGATCAACTCAAGCCTGCAGAAGGGTGAGGATGTGGAGGCCTCTGTCGCGCGCCGATGTTTGTAGCCCACCGACGGGGCATCTCCCTCAGAGCCCAACTTGCAATGGTGGTCAGCTCGAGACCTTTCCGCACGGTGCAGCAGAGCAGCCCGCTTCAGAGGCCAGCTCCTGCAATCCCTCATTCTGGAGCCGAGTAAGGGTGTGAAGGATCAGGCGCAGGCTTTGCTTCTTCTGCTCCAGCTCACTGCTAGAGAGCTCCATTGGCGCTGAAGACATTTCACCGACATGTCTATAACAAAGGCCCCACCACTAAGAAGTGGTTAGAACAACCTGCTGCTGGCTCTTAGCCCTCCCTCCTTTTCTCTTGGCTAGAAATTGGATGAGTGCAGTGCTTAAAGGCACTTTAACTTGCAGTGCAAATTGCATTGCCTTATACTGCAAAAGGTCAAGCCGGATGACTTGATGAAATGGATTGACCTACTGAACAGCACTTCAGTCTATTTAAGGACAACCAATTGCAGCAAGACAGAATGGAGAAGTTGAACTAGAGAGAGGGGAAAATATGGGCATGAATAAATATGATTTCCTGCCTGTGGATTATCCATCCTCGGAGGATTTGCAAACACAGCTAATGTGCATCAAAGCCATATGTTATCTGCACAGGTTCCTGCATTATTTTCTCGTGCACCAAGTTAATTCCTGTTGGCTTTCCCCAGCTTTAACGTAAGAACATAAGAACGGCCATCCTGGGTCAGACCAAAGGCCCATCTAGCCCAGGATCCTGTCTGCTGACAGTGGCCAATGCCAAGTGCCCCAGAGGGAATGAACAGAACAGGTCATGATCAAGTGATCCATCCCCTGTCAGCCAATGGCCTATGGCTGTCGTTGTGTTTGTCTCCTCCACTCTACTGTGGGGGTCACGATAGCTCTTGGTAAAGGTATTTCTGGCCCTACCCAGCCCCTAATGTGCAAGAGAGAAATGAAAACATCTTGTGCAGATTACACTTTCTAATGCCAGACCCCAAATCGTATGGCTGCTCTTGAAATGGCATGGGCCTGGACGGTGAGCGGAGGGCTCAGGACCAGCTGAACTCAGGGAGTGGCAGTGGGTGTGGAAGAAAGCAGTTGAATCCCCACAGGGTCTTCTTTGCTGGAGCTCTGAGGGAGGAGACATGGGTAGGAAGAGGAGGAGCAGGGCACCTGTCTCTCTCTCTTTTTGGCAAAATCCTTAACTGATGCCTATGTCAACAGGCGATACTTGCTGCAGAATTAACTTCCGCTGGGCTGCCCCACAGGTGATACCCTACAGCTGCTCAACAGACAGCACAGAGCAATAAGGGCATAATTTTCGGAGGCGCTGATTGCCCACTGCTCTTCTTGGGCTTCAGGTGGAGTTGTGGGGGCTGGGTACCTCTTGAAATCAGGGGCTGGCAGGCTGTGCCCTTGGCTACTTCCTTCTCCCCAAGTCTTTCTCACCATGGAGGATGATAACTAGGAAACTCTGTGAGGTCACCTTTGGGAAGTTTGAATTGCCTGGTCTCTCTGTGGGTTTCTCCATGGAGAAGAGGCAACTCAGTAGGACTTACTGGTAAGCACCTTGTAGCTGCTGATTATGCATAAGCTCTGGAATGCAACAGGACAATTACAGAGCTCTGCAAGTGCTGCAAAAATATCTATGAACTGTTGGTTTGAATAAAACCATGAACTTGGTTCAAATTGTATCCAAGACCTAATGTCCACACCAGGAGAGCTCTTCTCACAACAGCACTCCTAGGGTTGAGGAAGCGCTTGTGAATATCTAGTCAAGTGGAGTATTTATGCCTGATGTGTTCCTGGGACCATCAAAGCTCCTTGCAGGTTTTAATCATCTGTCACCAATCAGGGGGCATAAAAATACCATGTGACTTACATGACCAGTTCCACAGCATGCACAGCAGAATGCTCAAAGCAATCGTTACAATGAAGAGTTCATGAACTATCAATGGGCTTAAATATGTTCTTCTGAACACACAGACTTCGCAATTGAAGTCTACTTGTGCATAATTAACCCTATTGATCTTGCAAAATTTGTGGTTTAAATTATTCCCTGCAAATAGTTTGGATCTTCTGAGCATAATTACTACAGTCCAGGCAAGGAAACTCCCATGTTCAACTCTCTTAGATCGGGTTCACTTGTGGGTTTTTACAGATCACAATATGAGCCCTGTGCTCACTGGGACACCTCTAGGTGCTTTTGTCATTAAACCACCATCTGAGTCAGTGCTCCTGTCCTCGAAACTGCCGTACAGGTTGTTTGTTCTGTCAAACTCTCCCTCAGAGAGTGTAGTGCATTATTCTACATTCCTGGTCCAAAGGAAGAGAGTTATTAACAGCATACGGTGACATCACTGAGGAAAGCTGTTGTCGTTTCTAGGCAGTAGTGGCTATTAGCATGCTGTAGCAGGGTGAACGTATTACTTGGCCATTATTAAGTCACAGAAAGTATTGGTCTCTCTTTAAATTACACAGGACACAAATATTTATGTGTCATTGATTTTTCTTCACTGACATGATATCTGCAACTTTTCTCAGCTAAGCACATGTTATAATGATGCTAAAGCTGCAGAAAATGTCACACACACAAAAGGGAAACTGGTAAAGTTCAACATTTTGCCACTGCCTCTGCAAATTTTTCACACCAGCACAGGAATCCCTCTTGCCTATTCCTCTAAGTGTGAAATCTCATTTGCTCTCAAACACCTTTGGTGATGGATCCCTGACAACTTCCCTGGATAAATTATTCTGGTGCCCGATTGACCTCTTCGTTACAAATGCTTTGCCCTAATGGAGAACTTGCATTTTCCCTTTGCCAGTTTAAGGCTGTTATCTCTGACACAGAGAAATTCCACCCCTCCCCCTTTCCTATTATGTTACCCATCAGCCTTTTGTTGCCCTGCCTCCTCTGGGCTATGTCTTTGTCAAGTGCTTCATGTCAGGGCAAGGACTGGTTAGAAGCACCTGGTCTGCAGCTTGTTTCAGAGAGGAGTTGCTCCAATATCTATGAACAGGAGTGCGGAGGGGTCTAACTGTTGTTAAATCTAAACACAAAAAATGGAAAGTGGTAAGGGAGGCACCTGGCCAGCTGCAGAAGGGAACTTTCCCTGCACAGAGTAAAGAAAGCTCAAGCAATTGTCCCCCCAACCCTGGTGCCAATATGGAGCTAAGACTGGCTACGGCTGGGCCAGGGAACCATGCAGCTGACTCTTCTCATGGCAATGACAAAATAAAATCTATGACACAGAAAGGGTTACCCGAGCCCGGACCCTTGGAAATCAGTCTTATTCCTACAAAACATTGGAAAGAAATGTATGCACAAGCCATTCTTTTCTGGTAACCTTTTCAACTCCAGCTGTTTGTTTTCACTTTGACAGACTCTCTCTTAGCTTCCAGCACAATTTGCTTTGGTCTGGAAGTTTAGCACGGTGTCACTTTTCCCATTGACCTGCATGTTCCCTGTTACCGCACTTCTGGAGTGTAGCTGACCTGAGAAGTACTTCGCTCTGCTCCTGTCATCTTTATACTACAGCCAGACTCCTCTATAACCCCTTGTCTCTTTGCAATACAGCTGTGCTCCATAGAAGTGTGAGGTAGGGTGATTCCAAGGGACCGATATCACCTGGCCAGGTAAGGTACCAATCAGCCAAGCTGCCAAAACTTGGTAGCCAGGCTCAAGGAGGGAAGCAGAAATTTCTCTTTGAAACTCAGCTCCTAGTGCTCTGTGAGCAGCCGAAAGGCCATGTTTCCCCTCCAGCCCAGCTGTGCTGCTCAGCAGCTCTTGGGAAGCATCCCAGCTGCTGCAAATGACAACTTTACTCGAGAAGCAGAATTGGGAGCTCTTTCCAGCTCCTAATTCACTTCCTTCAGTGAGATGAAAAGTTTAAAGGGGCCCAGCTGTCTTCGGCGTACAGCAGCTGGGCTGGGGGAGGGATCTAGGGCAGGAGAAGCTCCGCTTGTGCTGCCTTTTCAGATCAATATTATATGGATGTTGTTTTTAAACTATTAGAACTTGGGCATGAGATATTTGCATGGTTTTTCCTCACATTGGCTTTGTTCCCCACCCATTTAATCCACTAGGCACATGCCAGGCTCTAGGGAGCTGCATGAGCCAGGGGGCAGTGAGCCAAACTCAGCCCTAGTCATGCAGTCAGGAAGAGAAAATAGCTGTGGGTTTATCACGTGCCTCACAATACTGAGAGTTTTCCTTTCCTCAAATGCCTAGCTCCTGGAATCAAGTGAACATGCACGACTCTTGTCTTGCCTTTAAAAAAGATTTCTTGCCCTTCTGGGTGCAGAGAAAGTCTGGAAAGCATGATGCCCTAGGGCTGAAATTGGGAAGACAAATGAAAAGAACCCGGCGTTTACTACTTAGAAAACTGGTATGAAACAAGGATGTTTGGGGGCTGACCCAGGATTTCTGATCTTGACCAGTGGTGTCACCAGCCATTTGCAGAGATGCACAGCAAGCCATTTAAACACTGCACGCTTGTGCCTGACGCTCGCCAGCTTGGAGATTTTTTCAGAAATAATGTAAGAGTGAGCGAGTGCCTGCTTTCCACGTCCTTCCAAAGGGAGCTGGGAGAAAGCTAATTTCATTCCAAGGGTGAAGCAGAGTGGCAGTCAGACACTGGAAGTTTAAACCAACATTGATTTTCCTAGTGGCCCTTTAAACCTGAGCTAGATACAGTAGCACGGGGCACTCCTGGGACAGTATCACTGCCACTTAATTGATTTTGATTTTATTTTCACTGCAGTGGTGTAATTATGAAAGCCTGCCATAATTATTGAAACACAACTAGAAGTATTTCATTATTAAAATACCCCTATGGCTTGTTATTAATTCATTAAATAAATTTGGATTATATCTCTCAATAATTAATGTGCTGAAGTTTATTCTGTGAACTCTTCCTTTTATTAGTAATGTGTCAGTTGTTGGTTTGAAAGAAAAAAAATCCAAGTATTGGAAAAATATGCAACCCTCTAAGTATGAAATAAAGTGAGGCTGGGGAGACTTTGGTCTCTTTTGAAGCAAGTTATCCAGGAAACTCGGTAACTGAACTGACATAATCTTTCAAGCTGTGTCTGTGATTGGGAAACATTTCTCAAGCTGTCCAAAGATGAGTGTGAACAGTATTTCAGGGGACGCAGTCAGCGCCCAGCCTAGTCAGAAGTATCTCCAGGGGGAGAGGTGGGGTTACCAGTCTGAAGGGTTCAATATTCAACTTTGGGCTTCAGTAAATTGGGAGAAAATGTGAATGTTCTGGGGGCAGACCACGGGGCAGTTAGTGGGAGATTTGCCCAATGACTGAGTAAAGGTACCTGTCCAAGTAAGGTGCTCAGGATCCAGACCAAGGTGTCTACCCCTCTCCCCGACCCCGGCTGTTTCACTTTCCCTTTTGTGTGTCCTCAGGTTGAGACCTGCAGATGTCACCTCCCTCTGAACGGTCTGTAATGATGTGCTGCACATGGTGCAAGGACATCTTCCCCTGTGAGTCACACACATACAGCATCAGCAACTACAGATCACAGTTCTGTGCTCCAAAATGGTACCACTCGGGCTAGCAGGAAATCCCCAGTAGATGCCAGCAGCCATAGCACTTACCTCCACTTTTCACATCTAGCGGCACTTAGGTGTTGCTGATTCTGGCTATTTGAGAGCCCTTTCCAGCTCTCACCTTTCTGTTTTAAGGTACTTTCTCTGTGCTTTTTAAGAGACACAATTCTAGGGGTGGCATCACATTTTATGGACACAGTTTGCCCACCCACAAATCAGGCAGTAGAAATACACATCTTCAGAGTTCCACCCCCAGGTCACATTGTAGGTGAAAACTGAATCCACAGAAATGTAGGCCTGGCCTCAAACAAGTGGAAGAGTTAGTCAGTTAGTCACTGAAGCTCCAGCCATCAGGGAGAGGCAGCATCTGTATTAAGGTGGAGCACAAGTTGTGGCTGAAATCCTGGCATATCCTAGCTCTCCTGCAGCTCAGGAAATATGTCTTATCTCCTCTACTGTTTTTCTGACTGCCGCACTATGGCACCAGTATGGAAACTGTGAAATAATACAATTTTTGTGGTATTTGTTTTCCCAAGAGAATCTCAAGAAGAGGGCTGGAAACCTGCTGAGAGCCTATGCTTCTGAGACCCCCAGACCCATCTGATAGATCCAAGTCGTGCAGTGACTTTGGATGCTTCTGTGCACCCAGCCTCCAGAAACTTTGGGGGCTTGCTCAGCACTCACATTCCCCGGGGATTTCTTGATCCATTGAACATTAAGAAGGTAAATGACACTGGGATATAGAAATGTGTAGCTGTCTCCCTTTACCACCACCATTTGTAGAGGAAGCTTCCACCTTTTATAGCAGCAAAGAGAAGGTCAATATAGCACTGTGCCTCTCATTTACCATGTCTGATTTTGTGAGTGTGTTTTGTGTGTGTGTTTATAGAAAAAACAGGAAAAATATAGTTTGAAAAGAATGTGGTGTTGCAGGCTCTGCACTGTCCTGCCCTAGAGCCAATGTGCTGGGAAGAAGTAGGAGAAAAGGAATTCGTATATGTAGTTATATCAAGTTGTTATGGTAACTGAAATGGGAAAAGTAAGTGGGGTTTAAAGGGAAATACTTTGCCTTGTCTCCTGGGAATGTTCCTGTTTGGAATAATTTGAGAAAATCAAAACGAAGATAACTCCGAACAGAAGCCTCGGGTTTCCTGGGCTGGGCGCAGCAGGCCCAGTGGGCATGCACGCCGTCACACAGGTAGCAGAGGCTTCACCTGGGTGTTACTAAACTCAGGCAGAGGGCAGCGTCCCTTAGCTGAGGGTATGTCTCAAGTCCCTTACTCTGAAGAGTGCAGGGTGTAAACAGAGCAGGGAGGGCAGGCAATGGGCCTGGCTAAGGAGGCTTGGGCTGAATGTGATCCTTAGCAGGCAAATGAAGCACTTAGCCATGAAATCGCCTCATGCCTCCATCTCTGCAGGGGGCAGGAGTCACCTTGCAGCAGCACTCTCACCAATACCAGCGAAGCGCCTTTCTGACCCCCTCCTGCTCAGCACTTTGTACCTGGCACTAATACATGCAGATCTCGGCCACTCACTGTGCAGAAATTGTGCGGAGTTTATCACTGGCACATGAGGCTTTCTCCCTGTGCCAGCTCCAGGGCTGCATCCCAGGGGAGGAAAGAGACTCTGTTGGGGTGGGGTGCCAGGCCCTGCTCCCTGACAGGAGCCCTGGGGCGATGGTAGTGCAATGATAAACAGCAGTGGCATGAGGCATTGCCCACTAGAGAGCATTTGGGGAGTTGGGCGTTGTATCCCGACCCCAGACACGGGAGCGGTGAGCATCTGATGGTTGTGTGTTGTGCCTTGGATTCCTCAGCTTCATCTCCACATTTGCTCATTTCCCTCCCCCCTCAGTACAGGTGCGGTGTGGAGGAGCCTGTCTGAGCCTTGCGTGATGCTCTGTTAACAGCACCAGTGCTGGCTGGGCAATGGGATGTTTTGCCCTGCAGAAAATGTCTATGAAAACAACACATCCATCGGCTGGTGAAATCGCTAGTGGAAAAGTTTGACTATTCATTGAAAAATTCAAAACTCAAAACCCAAAACGTTATTGACTTTCTGACGTTAGTGAGGAACACAGCCACTTTCCAGGAAAATGTTAGTTTAGGTGAAAACCTAGTTTTCCATCCCCCAAGAAGTTCGACGGAACTTTTTCAACTCTTCCTACCCAATGCCTCATTTGCCAATGCACACTAGGTGTGGCTCTGATGACTGACATAGGGTCAACCCATATGGGCCTGTATGCCTCACACTCTTCAGATTAAGCAGGTGCCAATGGTTTTAATTCCAACACATCGCTGTGCAAGGCTGCTTGAACCTAGGCAAGAAGGAACAGACCTGTTACCCCAGCTGCAGTCTGTGCAATGGTCTGGCTGGAGTCCCTGCTCTGTTTACAACCCTTTTGCTTGCTGCCTTCGTATTTAATGCTGACGCTCCAAGGCAGTCACTGGCAGAGGGCTGTGGGAGAGCTCACCAGGATTTTTTTTTTTTTGGATTAATGGATAAAAGCGTCACCTATTGTTAGCAAAGACAATGGGAGCATAGAATGCTGTGCAGATTATTTTGGCATTGTGCAGTAGGAAATCTCCCCTCTGTCTGACACAATCTGCTTTGTGACACATTGATAATTAATATAGGATCTAAACTGCCCTCCTTCATGGACAACAGTTCAACACTTACAGTGAAGGGATCACAAGAGCCTGCTTGGAGTTCTTTGTCCGTATTAATCATTAGGGGATTGTCCATTCACTTGTGTTCTGTTTGGAAAGGGAGAGGAGGTTGACAGAGAAGACCCATCAGCCAGAATGTATCTACCTCTTGGTTTGCCACTATGAAACTAAACGTAATTCCTGCGGAAGCGTGTCTGCAGCATTGATAATCCTGACACAGCCTTTCTGCTCCTTTACTTTCTGCCTAAGGCCCTGATCCAGCATTTGCACCCATTGGCTTTGCTTCCTCTTCTCCAGCTCCCTCTTCACTCATCCAAGATCCACTCCTCAGCAAGGGAGAGGGTAAGGGCCTTGTCACCATCTCTTTCTCCTTGGTCACTGCATGGCCATTTACACTGGAAATCACCTCTCCTCCTTGTCACCTCCTCCTCTCTGGCTTCTGGGACCTGCCCTAATTCTCCTCTTGCCTTTGGTGGATTTATCCCCCGGCTCTTTTTGCAGTGTCCTCTGCCCACTCCTCTTCTCTTGCAAACTCACCTATCCTGCACCTGTAGGCTCACTGCGGGTGGTACATTGTCCCTAACACAGGATCCGTAGGTTTCAGCTCCCTTGACAATGGGGATTCCAAGTCCCAGCCTAGGTACTTTCCTACACCCTGTTTTTCCTGCAGAGCTGACAACATATTCCACAGTCAGATAGTGATCTTGCTTTCCTTCGATTGCATGTGCCCCTTTGACACTTCCCTTTTGCAACAGGAGAGCATCTGGGCTCAAAGCATTCAGTTCAAACCCAGCCCATGCCAAGCAGTGACCACAAGTCATTATCTGCTGGCTTCTTGGCAGCTTGTGTGTAATGTGAAGAGTCCCCGTCCAGCTACTCAGAGCAGGTGTCTGAACCACATACATTACTATCTCAGCTGGCATTTTGTTAGCAGGCTCCATGGAAAAGGCTGGTATGGAATGGGCCCTGGGGACCGAACTCCCGTCTCTGTGTGAAAGGAAGGTGCAATATGGGGACAACCTGAAGCCATGTCTGCTGCTCTTGTGAAGGGAGGACTGTGAAGTGAATTATGGGGCTGTCAGACTGCACTTTGCATGAGCACAAAACACGTTCAAAACCAAAAGTTCAGCATCAACATATTCTTGGCATCTGCAGCACACATGTCATGCAAGCAGGTGCCTGTGCACGGGTGTCAGTTTTAAGCTGGCTGCATGATGGAACTTCAGCTTGAATTGCTCCATTCACGTGGCTGCAAATTAATTTCTGCACATTCTTATCAAAGAAATCTTGCATCGCTCTGCATTTTTAATGAAACTGCCTGACACTTGTGCATTCCTTGTTTTTCCAGACTTCCTCACTCTTGTGTTGCATATTTTGATAATTAAGCTACAAAACACAATAACAGTGATTTTTTCCTCCCAAATGCTTTTTTTCAGCCTCTGATGATTCTCTGTGACCTCAGAGGCAAAAGCACTCAAGTTGCCCTTGAAGACAAAGAGAAAAAATCTTGTCTGAGGTGAAGTCAGTATCTATCCAATTTTCAGCTGCCGTCACATCGAAATGAGAAATCTGAGGCAGAGCCAGGCACAAATGGCTGATAACAGACTTTCAGGTGAACCTCTTCACTTATCACTTCGGGGGTCACCTCTGTTTCTAAAGACTTGTTTTCCTTAAAAAAAAGATTGCTTAGGACATTTAACAGTGTAGCGTTGTGATAACAGAACCCAGCAAGGCTTTCGTTTGCTGCCTGGGCTTCTGCAGAAATACAGAGGCTCCTAATGCCGCAACCCCAGAATTTGTTTCTAAAATTACCTCATGAACCAAATCACCAAAAGTTGAAAACATAAAATTCTCTCTGAGGGGTTTTTCCTGTCCTTCCCCTTGTGTGGGCATGCTAGGCTAGGAAAGCCACTCTGGCTCTGCCAGACAGGAGGAGAGGTGCCATACAGAGATTTGGATGGTCCCAATAGGGTAAGCAAATGGCGAATGGGTCCTTGTACTAACGGATTCCCGTTGCCAGAAATCTAGGCTGAGCTGGGCCCCAGCTGCTACTGAGGTCTGGAGTCTGCAGCTACTGCATCCAGCAGTGGCTTTGGTAGAAAGCTCAGAGTGGCGGCTCCATCCTTGGCTCCAGGTCTGGGGTCAGGGTCCATCCATCCCCAACTCACCCTTCCCCTGTTGCTCCCCCATACAATCCATTTGGGATGAGCCTGTTGTCAAGAGGGCCAGAAGCAGAGATGGGAAAGGGGGAAAAGCGTAATGCAATGGTTGTGGGTAATTTGTTTTGAAACAGGGCACTTGGCACATACAGAGCCAGGCGCACAGACGGGCTGTCATAAGTAGATAGGTAAAGTAAGGGTTAATTTTCTTTTACTGTAAAGGGTTTACAAAGGGAACCAAACACCTGACCAGAGGACCAATCAGGAAACCGGATTTTCAAAAGTAAGGGTGGGAACCTCTGGAGGTTTTTGGCTTTGTTCTGGGTCTTTTGTATTCCTTGCTGTGGATGAAACAAGCTTTTCTTCTAACTCCATCTTTCTTTCCCCAATTCTACTAAATATCTGTGATACAAAGGAAACAAAGTAATCGGCTGTGATGTGCTTTGATTGTATTTACTGGATGTTTATTTCTGGACTGGTTTAATGGGCTATCTTTTAATAGATCGTTCATTCAATATTTTCTTTAAATAAGCAGCAGCCTTGTTGATCTTCTTAATGACAGTTTATTGTTTTTATTTCTTTCTTTTATATAACAGTTTCTTTTTAAACATTGGTGGAAGTTTCTTTTCTAGTGATGCAGAGGAAGAAGGACTCTCTGTACCCAAAGCTCTGTTATATCGTGACAGGATAGAGGTGGGAGGGAAAAGCCCAAACTCTACCCTTGTGTCTGACTTCATTGTCCCAGGGCGGGAAAAGGCTACAGGACAAAGGGAGGGGGAATCTCTTGTGTGAGCTGACTAGGTGAATGCATAGCCTCGGGGAAGCTAGATTGCCTCTCCGGTTGTATTCAAGGAGTGAAGTATAGCATCGCCCAGGCTCACCCAGGGAAAGGGGAGGGAGCTGGGGGAGAGAGAGGAAGACCCAGGGGTCTGGGTCTTGGGGGGTTTCTCCAGGGAAAGTCTGGGGGGACCAAAGCGAGGCAGGTGCTGTATTCCTGTCTGGTGGCAGCGAGATAAGATCCAAGCTGGGTATAAGCTTGGGGGAGGTTCACAGTAAACACTCAGATGTTGAACTCTAAGCCCAGATCTAAGACAGACGTTTACCACAGGTGCGCACAGATTTGTTTAGCAAACAATAACCTGTGTTTTGTGCATCAATAAATAATTAATCTTATCTAAAAGAAGCAAAAAGTTCCACTGTCTACAAACCTCCCTCCTGCCTCCCCATCGTCTGGAGGGGAACAGCGGTTCCACTGTGGGGCCTGTGAGCGCCTCCTGCTGGCAGCGTCTCTGTAGTTCTGAACCTCATTGGCTGGGGTTGATAATTAGCTCAGGAGTATGGATACTGGCCCAGCTCATGGTAGGGAAGATGCCACATCTGAATGTGATTTAAAATGTCTAGTTACATCAAAAGAATGCGACCGTGGCCTGGCTTATCACCTCGGCCAAGTGACTCCGCCAGGAGAGCAGAGGTGACACCACTAGAGGACAGGATGAGTGTCAGTCCCTGAGTCCTCAACGTGGAAGACACCAAAGGACCTCTCTGCTACAGCTGGCAACTGACTCCATCCCCAGCCCAGGGCAGGATTGTTTCCTATGTTGTTTTCAGGGCTGAAATTCAGCTGGAACTGTCTGGCATACAGTTCCGGTAAGTATTTCCCACAGGGGCCCTGGAGGCTCCTGCAGGCTAAAGCCCTGAGCCCGACACCTCCCAGGGGGCAGAAGCCCTGAGCCCGACACCTCCCATGGGGGGCAGAAACCCTGAGCCCCATGCCTCCCATGGAGGGCAGAAACCCTGAGCCTGACTCCTCCTATGGGGCAGAAGCCCTGAGCCCAACACCTCCCATGGGGCAGAAGCCCTGAGCCCTGGGGTTCTGGGAAATACTTGTTGAGAATTTAAGCCCTGGGTATTTCCAATGTCTGGTCCAACCCAAATGTCAGATGCACAGAAAATGAGGCTCTCCCTACCCTAGTTAAACCATTCAGCAGTCTAACAGGCCTCACTGGCAAGATGATTTTTTGGATATTCAGGCTAAACTTTCTCTTAGTTTCATCCCATCACCGCTGTTTAAGCCCAATGTCCCACAACACACAGTGCTTTCTGTATTCTGCAAATACCAGATGGATGCAGGGACTCTGTGTTTGCTTAGCTGAGCTAAAGGTACTTCACAGTCAACCAAATCCATGGAAAGAGGAACTGACTCTGCTGGTTGTGAGAGGGGAGGCCTCTATATATGCCACCAAAATGGCATCGGTCTCTTTTGGTCCCATACTATATTACAAACTCAGGTCTGCTTTGATGCCACCTTTCACCCTGAGATCTCTTCATTATGGCTTCTTCCTCTCATGGACCCTTTCATTCCTGAGTCGTCATTGACACCACGGGCTGTAACAGAGGAACCATCTCTTAGGTCACCCAGCCCATCCCCCTCCTCAGGCCAAGTTGTGCCCTAGTACAATCTCTAGGCTAAACTGTGGGTTAAACCACAGCGCTGGATTGGGGGCAAAATAGATCAGCATTGTCCCATGGAAGATCCAGGAGGCAATGCTAGAGTTTAGTCAGACAATTCCTCCCTGCTGCTCGGCTTAGCATGCCTGCCAAATTCCACTGACAAAAAGGCAGAAGATTGCAAATTAGCATAAACGTTCATTTATTTGCATAAATTCAGGCACAGACAATCAGAAACATGTGTCTTCCCATTTTAAAGAAACCCGTGCAATGGGGAGATAATTGCATGCATTTGTGGAAGCTCAGAGCGCTAGATAGGTGCCATATATTGTATACGAAACCAATCACTTCCATGTCATATTTCCAGTATTGTTCCTACATCCTTCACAGTCTCGTGTCCCAAGTAGACAGCGGGGAAGTCTCATTCCTATCTTGTTATCTCTCAATCAGCCCCCAAACATGGAATGGAAATGCAGAAAGTCAAGTATTTGAAATAGCTGTGTGTTCTGGTAAAGACATCTCAAGATGCTGTGCTAGAAAGTCAGGGATGAAAACAAATGCATTCCTTGACTCTTTTTTCCCTGCAAAAGTGTTTGCTTTCTGATGTCAGGGAATAGCCAGGAAAATCCACACATAGCCCCCAAAAGTTCCCCTAGCTCACATGAGCAGGTTATGAGAAAGAGGGCTCTGAGCAATGTGGATGTTAACAAAAGAGAAATATTTGCTTAGAATGACATTATCCAAGAAGCCGTGGACACAGAAGACAACTCAGATGTTTAGTGCCATCGCCTTTTCTGAATACACATGAATCAGTTGGATTCTACATGATCTCCCCAGACTGAGCCTGGAGCCCAGAACACCAGCAGATTGATTGCGTTTCTGGAGAAACGGCCCCAAATTGGTAGCAGGAAAGGAAAAACAAAGGCAGCAGGTCTGGGTCAGTGAAACTCCTATTCCTCACAGTGCCGAACCAAGTAGCTCCTGGTCATTGGTGCTGAAGTTCCACTGTACTTGCACATTGTCAGTCAGGTTGTTGCTAATTTGAATGGTCTTTGTTACTTGATAGGCTGAGCAACCACCACAGGGTCATAGAGACAAATCCGACAATGACACGAGAGACTCCTCAAGAAGCAGAAGGAGGATGCATCTCTCAGAGTCAATGTGGCTACAGTAAGTGGGTATTTCATTGCACACCATGGCTCTGTGTGGTCAGTACCTTCCCAACAGTGCGCTGTCTAGGAGCAAACACAAGTTAGGTTAATGGCACTCATACCCTTACCCCTGAGCTTGCCAGTTTCTATGGCAGTTAAATCCAAATGTACAGGAAAACCCCAGAAATGTTTAACTTGGCAGCTGTCTGGATTTTGGTCAATGTCTGGTGGTTTCTGGGGGGTTGAGACTAAACGGGTTGACATAGCGACCAGCTGATCTCAAAGCTATTTTCCCATTTGTTTCATCATTTCATAGTTCCATGGCCAAGAATGCTGCAGAGAAAAGGATCTTCCGTATGTGCTTTGCCAGCAGCTCACAGATGCAAACCTGGATGGCAGCTCCCACTGCACAATACCTTATCCCTGTTCTTTTCACAGCACTGGAGGCCTTCTTTCATGCTGGAAGCTGCTTATGCACAGAGAGACTGGGATTTCTATTTTAGGAAAATAAGAGAATGGAGGAGCAGACAATCACCTGCTTGTCTGGCTGAGTATTTTGAGTAACCCATTCAGAGCTCCAACATCAAAGGTCAATTTGTCTCAGAAACAGAACAGTGACACCATCACATCTGTCTGAGTGCTTATTTTAACACCAAGCTGCGCTTTTCCTTGGGTTAAGGAGACTGGAACCAATCCTGCCCTGCCTGAAACTCCACCTTCAGCTGAGCACCTGTTGGAAGACGGCTGTCACTCGTTGCTTTGGGAGCCAGTTCTCCCTTCACCAGATGGCCCATCAGTGCTTAGTTTGCTCAGAGTCAGCAGAACTGCTGATAAAGCTTTCTACAAGCCCAGGCACGTGAGGACTTCCCACCTCTGAGTCAGGCTGATAAACAGAGGGTGAGGGTAACACCATGATCCCTAGTCTATGGGGTGCTTATTCTGCAAACCCTTGTCCCCTCCTTTCCCAGTTAATGGCCTCAGCCTCTCTGTACCCATATCCTAGTTGGGTTGATGGGATGGGTAGGCTAGGGTCATAGAAATGAGCAGTTTCTGGTTAATTTCCATCTTATGGGTTCTTGTTTCAAAACTCAAATGTGGTTTCTGATACCCATTCCTAGAAAGAAGCTCCTATCTCTTGCAGCCTGTTGGCTTCCTCTTCTGGAAAACATCTCTCCTTCACTGGCCACTTCATTAGTTGCTCTGATGAACACTGATTTAAAGCAATAATTCAGATCCCTAGTAGTTCACAACCTCCCCTGAAGCTGTCTTATGGTTCCCTTCTCATTGTGGAATAGACCTGTCTGCCTTATCAATCTGACTCCTAATGCACAGGGAAAATTGCCTGTGTGTTTCTAAGGGTATGTCTATACGGCAAAGAAAAACCCATGGCTGACCCAGGACCAGTTATCTGCACAGCAATGAAACAGTTTACGGTGTAAGTTGGTTGGCACAGGCCAACTGCAGGGTTTTCTTTGCTGTATAGACATCCCCTGAGCTCCAAGTCACATTAGACAGCAAAGTGGGTTTTGCAAAAAGAGGAAAGTGAGTGATAGGGAACCTGGCAGCTGGTGCAGCACTTGCCAGGTTGCAGAGCGTCCCTGCAGTTGGGTAGATTACATGGTGAAGGTGCAGTGAGTTTGGGGTGCAAAGAGGCATCTGGGATCTGGACGGTAATTTGACACGTGACAGTGGATACAGCAGGAGAATGGGGCAGCTGGGTTGGCAGGGGCTGTAGGACTCAAAAACGCTGACAGAGCTCTTTGGCGTTCCAGGACTGGAACAATAGGGAAGGCTGCAGGGCTGGTGTGTGCACATGCAGGGAAAGTCCATGTCTGGAGAAGCAGTGGGAGATGCAGGTCAGGATGGAGGAGCGCTGGTAGGACTGTATGAAAGAAGCAGCTTACACAGCATCTGCCTTCATTCTGCCTAGCTTCAACCAGTGCTCTTGTCCCACGTTTTCAGGGGAACCAACTTCATCCAATGTAAATAAACAAATCTTGACACTAGAGGATGGTAACTGAAGTCCTGCGAGACCCTTATCTATGGGATCGGAGGGTGCAATGCTGTAATAAGCATCCCTCTCAGATGCGAGGAGTTATTGAGGTTGCTCCCTATATATGACAGTTTAATCAGAACTTGAAAATCAGGGACATTATGTTTTGCACCTGCTCATGGAAAAAATGGATTGTACAGCTCCCCGGTCATGGATCTTTTATGCACAAGCCAGAACGTGGAGAGTACATAATTCAAGGGGGGGCAGGTAGAGGAGAATTAGACCATGAATGAGGCTGAATGTCATCCTGGATGTGGAGAACACCTCTTCCCTTAGCCAGCCTTGTCAGATCTTCCCAAGTCTAAGGCCAGCTCTGACGATGGTAGGGGCTTTTGCCATTAATACACCAGGGGCCGCACAGTGAATATGTCAAAGGAAGAAAGGAACGCCCCCACTTTGGTTAACAAGCATTATCGGGAAAAACTTTTCTCTTTTCTACACTCCAGTTCTGTGTGACTCTCTTGCTTATGCTGTGCATTTGTTTACCCTATTTTTAGCCTTTTAAATGCATGGAATAAATATAGCCAGAAGGTTTAGCATACAAAGTCGTTAACTTTTAAGTGGCCTCAACATCTGTGTAGGGGCCCAAGTCCTTAGTCATAAAGGGAAATAATGGACTGATCTTCGATTTCCCAGGAACTGAACAAAGCTAGAGTGAATTCAGCAGAAATCGGAACACGCTGACTTTCATTTTCTTATGGAACAATAGAGGAAAGGTGCCATAAAAAAGAGTGTGTTTATTATCTGTCCCCACAGGAGGACGAAGTCTCAGTCACCAGGCCATTTACATGCAGCAGAGTAGGAAAAAGCTCCCGTGGATACTGCACAAGGGCCTATTTACATCTCAACAATGCACTCTCTACAATTTACTCATCACAGTCACATTAAATGAGTCTGTATTTTTAGGACTCCTGCCTATGAACATGCACACAGTAGTCACCATCATAAATCAAACATTTACAAAAGATACCAACATTGTTTTCTGTTATTAATATAGAGGGTAAAACACGAATAATATTATTTAATGGCTACTGCTGTGTGTGTTTGTATAAATGTGTATGTATGTGTGTCATATATATTCATTTCAATAGTATGTTAAATTCTTGTATACTTCTTGTACAAAATGAATACACATTGTAGTATTCACTCATCTTTATTTACTGAGAAACAGTTTTCCACAAATATTTTCTCAAGTTTCTAACTGACTTTGCTTCTGAGCTGCTCTCATCCATCTTATGTTTGCTTTCTGCAAGGGTCCATGTGCAACTGGCACCAGAGTGTGCAGAAAGTGAATTTCAAAGTCAAATGTGAGAGCATTTACAGAAACCAAATTTTAGACTTGCCTGCACAAGTGCTTTGCTCTTATCCAATCAGGGAGCAGGAGCAACACCAGATGACTTGAAAAATCCTGAATAGGCTCCTTCTTACCTCTAGAAAGTCTGCAGACTTCCTAGCAGTGCTTCCCAGGGGAGTAACATTTACATCTCTGCCACTGCCCATTACCAGGGCTTGCTGACTGCAGCGCTGTCTGCTGAACACGCTTCACTCCAGTGAAATTTCACCACAATGCCATGAAAAGGGAAACACGTTTAAAGACACAGAGATGCTGAGCCTGTCACATCTGCTGCTGCTCTGTGCCTGTGTCCTGGGAACTGTTTGTCAGCGTCCGGAAGAACAGCGTGGTCTCAGAACTGAGAAAATCAAGGATACTATTGAACAATAACCACAAAACCAGCAGCTCGCTTCCTCCTCCACCTCCTGCACCAACAAGGGGGCTGGGAAATGGCTGAAAGCCTTTGCTGAGCCAAGGGGAACAAAAGGCCCTGCAGCTGCTGGCCCCCCGTGTCTCTGTTCCAACCCAAACACCTCGCCTGCTCAGGACCCCCTCAGCGACCCAAGAGACAGGGGAAGGAGAGGCTCACAGCCAGAGCTGGGCCTGGAGGGTGCTACTGTTTCTCTTTTTGACATCAGTGGATGTGGGGCATTTGCTCTCTTTGGACAGCATGCTGCGTCTTGAGCCTGGAGAGGGCTGCAACAGTTCTGACCATGCAGCCCCCAGCCTCTCGAGTCCCTCCACTGGCTCCCACTTCGCCAACACACGGATTCAGCTCCTTAGCCTCACCTGTTAGGCCCTTTGCAGCGCTGCACGCCCCCCCTGCATTTTATTGCATTTCTCCCCCCACCCCACAGGCAATCATGCTAGCCTCCATTACTCACTCTTCATCTGGCAGGGCTGGGGCTGGCTTCACGGTCAAAGTAGGTGAATTGTGAACTCCTCGAACCCATACAGTCAGCTCTTGATACAGGAACACGGGGGGGCAGAAGGCTTTTGTAGCACTCAGCAGAGCTAATTCCCTTTGTCTCTGCTAAGCCTTTTCAGTTTTCCATTGCTGCCACTGCTGTCAGTTCTTTTACTTTCATCCATCCCACACTGGCTTCTTGGTGCTCCAAAAGCATTCTCCTGCCTGCTCTTTTCTCCTCCCCAAATGGGCCATATTCCTCTTGGCATTTCCGCCACCTGCCACTTGGGACGAGTGGTGGAGAGCTTGCCCTGTTCGGGGCTTTCATGCCTCCAGGAGGAGCATGTGCATCCCACTAGAGAGCATACACTGCTGGCAGAAAGCCCCTTCTCTGAGGAACCTGTGGACCCCATAGGATTCTCTCTGTAAATCTCTTCCCATTGCTGGAGAGATGTGATAATGCTTGGACAAGCCCTCTTGTAAAGAACTTGTCACTCGGGAGGATTCCACTTTGAAGTCCTTGATACCATGAACACTTCCTTTTGGAAATAAGCTTCCTAGGATGGAGAATTCTCCATTCTTTCATAAACAGAAACACTTTGAGAACAGCATTTCTGTGACACTGTTTCCAAAAGAACCCTCTGGCTTACAATATTCTTCTGAAATACCACAAGAACTTCAGGGGTTTTAAACAGGATTTCTTTTTTCAAAGTATTTTCTACTCTAATTGTTGGAGCTCATCCCAACATACAAATGCGCATCGCCACAGCAGGGTAATGACAGCCACTGATGTATAGAGCTAATCAGTGCTATTTTGAGTAAGATGTTTGGCACTTGGCCCTAGACCTGACCTTTGTGGCAGGTCCTGAATCTTTTTCATGATTACAGATGATCTGTGTCATGCTGATTTCACTCCCCGTGTCTTAGCTACAAATATCAGAATTTCCTGTTTTGTTTGGAGTCAGAGTTCTGACAGGTTTCATGTTGTACACTGTCCTTTTTCATGCCAGAGCTAGCATGGGCAAGGGAATCTTGCTAAGTTCGGAACTTAAAACAGACTCACATTTAAATAACAGAATGCACCGGCTGCCAGTCAGCCACAAACTTTCTTTGTCCTACTGAGGCATGAGTCTAAGACGGTTGCTGTCTTCTAAAGTTTAAGCAGCTGATCCTACAGAAAGCCATAAAGAATTCCAACACATACAGGCCAGGCTAAGGGTGAACGACAATGAAGTCCACAGCTGGTACCCACTCACACCATGGTAACTGTCTTGGTGAACGTGGACGACTGAGAAGCTTGAGGAAGGTGGTCGCACAAAGCCATGTGCAAGCAGACAACAGAATGAAAATTAGGGAGCCTTTTTTTTTTACTGGAGAAGGCTCAGACTGTAGCCCCAGGTACAGTCCAAGTCTGGGTTGCAAACACCCCAAAGTTCAGGGACATTGGCTTGGTCCATCTTTAAGCTTTACAAGATACAACACTCCCCGTCTTTCACAGCTTTATTTGTTATTGCTTTGAAAAACTCAGGAGCTCTTAACCGTACCACCAAGTCCCCACCAGTCCCTGTGTGTCTGTCTCTACATTAGGATGCAGCTCAGAATGAACCACCTCACTTTCATGGGCATCGGGGTCCAAACACAATGCTCTTGAAGATAGCCCTGCCATTCGGGCAGGTGGAGTCCTGTGGCCTGGCTGGTCTCACCTCGCCCCCTTGGACTCTTCCAAAGTCAATAAAAACGGACTATATAAAACACTGTCATGGTGACTGTGTATGCGCTTGTCCTTTCTCTGCCACAAATGATGGGCTATGGAATATACTCAGGATTGGGGCAGTACCCAAGCCACTCTTGGGGTAGCTCTCGCTGGCTCCAATACACAAACTATTGCCTTGTTTGATTTCACAATCTCTCCTTCCTGAAGCGTTTTGCCCTCCAAATTAGACTCTGCCCCAAAGCCCCTTTGCATCAATGGGAGTCTCTCCATTGGAGCAGACCCTTCTGGTGTCCGTTGTAATGAAAGTCAGCAGAGGCTACCTAAGACAACCTCAGTAAGAGCCCACCTCTCTGTGTGTGGACAAGCAGGAACGCCCAGTTATGGACACTCAGGGCTGTGTCGGGAAATACGTTTCAGGTCTCAGGATCACAGTGGTGGAGGCCTGTGTGAGTGAGACCTTTGTCAGCCTCGTGAGTGACTGTCTGACAATGATATTGTCATACTAGCAGTTTTCATTCTGAGAAACATAGAGGATCTGTCTCCAGCTTAACGCAGTCCAGCCAGAGAACACTGAACAGGATTGGAATGGAAGCCATCTAGAGTGATGAATTCTGATGCAAGGCAGAGGAACATGGCAGTCAAAGCGCTGAGGAGCAATAGTCACATTTGATGGCAGTTGGGAATCTTGGTCTTGGATACATTAATATGTGCATGTTCAGTGAGCGGATGCATCCATCTTGTCCATAAATATTACCTTAATTTAAATCCAGGTAGTACAGCGTAAGAGACAGTTTAGAAATTATGTAGCTTTCTGACTGATGAGCTCTATTACGGTTGCCATCATTCCACTAATAATTATGCCCATGCACAGCTCTGCATTTAATCGTGCTGGAAGATGGATTCATGTTTCCTGCAGGCATGCTGGATAAAATGACTTCCTGTTCATGGGTCTGTTTGCAAAGTTCCCTTCATTCCTGTAGCTGATGCTGCTCTATCGAAGATTCTTCTGAGCAGCACCCAAGTGGGCTCCCTGGGTCATGTTCAGATTGCTAGCGGGATTGCAGGCAGCGTTGCCATTTGGGCTAACGCAGCGGCCATTGACATAGCTCAGAGAATAATGTCTTCTTTTTTACAGTCTCGAGAGCAAGCTCACTAAGTCCCATGCTACGGCCAGTCACTTACCTCCCAGAACACATGCACAGTGGGGCTGATTCTGTGCTCACATACCCTGGTGTAAATCAGGACTAACTCTGCTGAGTTCAGTGGAATTACATTGGTTGCAATTGAGAGGAGAATCAGGCCCACTGTGCCTCTCAGACTCACACTGTAACTCCAGAAAAGGGTGACTTCCCACAAGAAGCCTGGTGTCTGCTGCGCTCCTGGGGAACCCATTCCACATCTCTCCTGGTGGGATGAAGAGCTGGAGCTGCTTGCAGGCTCCTCCTGGGCAGTGAGGGAAAGAGGCCTCTTTTTTACTGTTGGCTTTCAAGTATCTGTCTTGAGGACTGTGGAAATCTGCATACAGCTGTCAGTGTCTGCTGAGTGCTGACCAGCCAGGGCCCAGGAATTGTCTGAACTGCAGAAGCATTATGGCTTGAGAGCCTTTATGAAATACTTAACAAAGTTAGGGGTAAGTGCTCTTCCACCTGCTGAATAACCATACTGTGGTGTCAGACGGGGAAAGGGCCGTTCTCCTTCCTGTCTGTGGAATTGTTTCACCATCACGCTGCTGCACAGAGCGGTTGTTGGGAGGAGCATTCCTTACTGCCATGCCATGATTTGATTCCTGTAATTGTGCTGGGGAAACACTGGTAGGGACTGTGAACATATTTGCTGTTGATTTAAAAGCACCTTTTAAAATAAGCCTTTGAGATGGGCCTCTGAATGGATTTCAGTATCAGAAGCTCTGCAAATGAGATGCTATTGGAAGCACAACTCTAAGGATAACTTACTGATAGCGGATGAGAGAATTCTCGGGTCAGCAGGAGTGATTCTGTAAATGGCGCTTAACCTGCCACAGCTTCAAACAGAAATCTGTCCATCCTCCATTGCTTGAGGGATTGGATGAGGCAAAGTGGTTTTGCTGGCATGCCGAATGATTTTATCATAGCAGGAGAAGCCTAGAGTCCCTGGGCCCAATTCTCATCTCCTCTAACTTGTTCTGCACTGGTGTTCCACTCCTGTTATGTCTGATTTGCACCTGGGTGAGGGAGCTCAGAATCAGGCAGTCTGCAGTTCTTGGGCTTTCATGCATTAGCACAGGTAAGATCCATAGCCAGCCCGAGTTGGTGAGGAACTAAAATACCATCTCTTGAGAGTGCAAAATAATAAAAATTATAACCTTTTTTGTGCTGAAAATCTTTGGCTCTGAAGTGACTCCTGGGAAGAGCAAGGGTTGGGTCTGCAGATAATTTCACAGCAACAGTTCAACAAATCCAAACTCTGATTGCTATACAGAGGGAGTCTGGACAATGAGCTGGACTGCTGCCTGAAATCAGAACACAGATGCTGCCACTTCAAAACCTTTGTTGGCCTAGGTACTCTGACATCACAGCAGTAGCCATACCGTGATGCTTCGGAGAGAGGTGGAACTTTAGCCAACTATTCAATGAGGTACTAAGGTGTGGATTGCTTTCTAAATGCCTCTGCAGATCCATTTGCTATGGCCAGAAGTATGGGGACCAGCAACAGCCCTGATAATCTTTTAACCTAGCGTGAATCACTTTAAATTATTCTCATTCTCAAATACTGAATCATTTCTTAATCTTGCAGATGGATTTGCCTCAGAGCTAAAAAACACAGCAGTGAGTTCCAGAGGTTGAATGACACGACTTTGTCACACATGTTCCCCCTATTCGTTGGCTCAGATTGCAAATGGGACATTCGGTCACTAGGGCAGTTAGACAGCATGGATGCATTGTTGTTCTGAAGATGGCAAAAGGTCAGTAACTGCCTTTGACTTGCTTGACCTGCATTGGGGTATGAGACATACCATGGAGGAGATCAGGAAAAATATTGGATTGATGCTGTTTATCCTCGGTAGTGCACAGCAAGAACAGGAACCCAGGCATTGCCAGACTGGGTTAGACCTGTGCTCCATCTAGCCCGGTATCCTGCTAGAGCCAGGGGCTTCAGAAAAAGGCACAAGAAGCCCTTGGGATGGAATGTTTCCCAAGGGGGACGTTCCTTCCTCTCCCCCATCAGCTGAAATATAAGGGGTCTGTAACGTCTATAAAATACTCTCATTATCCACATCAATGTCTGATCCTCTTTGGAATCCTCTTGGTCTCGCTGATATCTTCTGGAAGTGAGTTCCACTGGTTAGTTACAATGCACATTTGGTTCCTAGTTGTGCATCACATGACGGATATTTTAGTGAATGAAATGAAATGGAAGCAGGGCATATTGGGCATGTATGTGATAAAATGAGAGCATCACCGGAGGCCTTATTATCTGGGACATGTCTCCTGTGTGAACGTTAATCAGCAGAGGGCTTAGAGAAGTGTAAAGGGGCATGCTCCTTTCTGGTTACTACTGCATCTGTCTTACATTTCTCTAAAGCACCCATGTTTGTAGCCTCTGAGCACCAGCCGGACTTGCCTTATGCTTGGAGATGAAAAGTAGCTTCTAAGAGAGCAGCCGTTTAACACATTTATAAATTCTCTCTGTTTGCACAGCTCCAAAAAATTGGTGGCATGCTACTCTGGCAACTTTAAAAAGCCACATATCAGACAAATGGAGCTCTGCTCACCTCACAGAATGACACTGCTGGCCAGTCCTGCCTGCAACAGAAAGGGTGCAGGAGATGGGGAATTAAGGCAATTGGGACATTTTGTCACCAGCTCCCCATGTCATGTCCAATTAGCATTTTAAACTGTTTTGGTTAAACAAGACTCCTGGATCCTGACTTAGAACTCGCATCTGCTGTGCAGCTACAAGCCACGCTAATCACAGCATGATTTGGGATACTGCACTAACAGGAAAAACTGCTAAACCCACCACCTTTGTCATTATCCAGCAGCTCAGAAGCCTTAACTCATCACTGAAGGGAAATGTGTATGTCAGAGTTTTGTGAGCCCCACAGAGCTTTGGAGCTGCCCTCTTGAGTGGAAGTGAGAAGGTGCAGGGGCCCTCACACACTGATTCATTTTCAAAATAATTAAATTAAAGTTGCACTTAAATTCAAATCAGTCATTCGAATGAACAATTCTAATGCTCCTGATCTATTGATCTGTCGGCTACAACCATTTGGAGCAGCTTCTCATTAAACCACAAAAGCCAGGTCTCCAATAATGTTAAGGGAGTGACACAAAAGCTTGGAGAGATTCATGAAACTCTGGCCTTTACCCCTTAAACTGCTTCTGGAGAAGGCATGTATCGCAGCAGCAGCTTCCAATAAAACACTCATGCAACCAAAGAACACATCAGGGTCTACCTGCAAAGTGCACCCACTAAGGGGAATGCCTTGTCCCAATACATGGTTCCATTCAGCGGTTGGGGGGATAGTCACCCCGCTGTACCCAGTCCTTGCAATGCATTTGAGGGTATCTAAATTCTTATCTCAACAGGGGAGAGTTAGATTTAGGGGATAACTCCCATTTGGGCTGAATTTTCAAGAAAATTAAGTGCAGTCTCCAGCTGCATTTATTCCTTGGCCTCTCTGCTGAGCCTGCCAACAAAGAATGAAAATTGGGCTGGTGGTTTTTGTGATACAGAAATGGACTAAGACTCATCCACTCATTTCACACTGGTGACTGAGCAGCCATCAGATGGTAATGGCTTTGGGTTACCACTGCCTTCAGGATTTGAACCAGTGATCCAGACATCACAGGCTCTGTCTTGTGTTCTCCAGCCCCAAGTTGCTCAGTACTTTCACCAAGCCCATTGTGAGCCACAAAGCAGGATCAAAAACAGGCGCTCTTCTCTGCCCTTCTCTTAACATGAACTGGCCATATAGGACAATTTGGTATAAATATTCCCTCCTGCTCTGAGACCAAAAAGCACATGGAAAGTTTCAATCCAAAGCAAACTCTTTAGCTGATTTATGAACCCTGAATGCAGGGCTTTGCAGCAAAGCTCACCCCCACAAGACTTAATTATTTCAATGCTAGCAGGAACCTCTGGTGGTTCATAAAGATGGTGTCTTAAGAATGTCTTATATGGAACACAAGTGGTGAAAAGAGCCAGCACCATCCCAACAACTGTCTGCTTGTCCCCCTGTGTAAACGCAAGATGTTTGGCACATGTTACATTTGCATCTAGTTCTCTGAGAGTCATAATTTTTGGGAGCGTGTCTACAAATTTCTTCAAATGAGATTTCATGAGCATTTAGAGAGCTGCCCAGACTATCCAGGCCTGCCTAATAGGTGTGTCTACAAGCCGATGGTGCCCCAGACAAGATGGTACCAAGTGTTTTGTCCAATGGGACATTTGGATGCTGCATGTTTAGCAGAGGCAGATCTTAATTTCCAACTATGGCTCATTTTTTGTGTTTTAATAAGAGCAGACAATTTTCCCACAACACCTAAGACCATTTATTGATATGAGCTTTCCCCAGTGGGTGCCTGATTTCATAGCACTGTGCAACCCAGGCAGGCAATTTGGTTGAAACAGAATGTAAACTCCAGAGGCAAGTATTGCACTGGTGTGAATGCTGGGTACCCATTGACTTTAGCAGGTTTACACTGGTTTAAATGTGAGGTAAGAGCAGAATTTAACTTCATTCTTAGCAGCTCTATTGATTTGGCTTCTTAAATTACATAAACTCCTAACATAATTTCTGCACAAATATCTATCTAGCTGGAGACAGAAACACAGAGTAATTAGAACATGGTTTATTCGTCCATTAGATTTTGGTTTTAATTACAAAAGGCCAGAATTTTCCATACAATTTCAACAGAAATGAGAGAAAAAGGTCAAAACACAAGGGGCCTAGTACATGTCTAATCCCATAATGGAGAGCAATGCACAGCTCTAATATTTGAACAATCAGCACAGACTTTTGTTATGAAGACCAACATGTGATGTAAGAAGGTAAGAAGCTTTTAGATCTATTAGAAAACGGGTGTGCTGGGAATGGCAGGGGAATGATGATGGGAAAATTAAAATTCAGCTCCAGCAGAAGGTTGTAGTGCTTCAGCTTGCAGCTCAGTGCATCGATCTGTTCCAGCATTTGACTTTCAACCATGACAAAACTGTGGGCAAATTAATTGTTCTCCAGGATATTAGGCATCAGAGTCTATTAATCCTCTCTGGAGTCAGATGCTCCATGAATACTAATGAAACTGAGCTGCAGTCATGTCTTTCCTAGTCTGACTCAATGCTGCTGCCGCCGCTGCTTTCATTGGGGGGGAGGGAGGGGAGAAGAAAGCCCTGAGCGCTAGTCAGCCATTTGCTGCTTTTATTCAGATTTAAGGCTGATTATAATTGGAAAGAATAGTGTAATATGGCAAAGCCTCCTCTTCCAGCCAGGGAGGATCTGAACATCAGACCGCGCGAGAGGCAAACGCCAAGTATTTTCCACGAGGAAAAATTGAACGGCATAAGCTATTCATGCAAATTCCATACTGTATTCAGACATGTTTTAAGGAAGAGATCAAGAAATCATTACTTAATTACACACCTAGATTGTACTTGCTTTGCCCTGTGTCCAGATTTCCCCCCCAAGACTTTTAAAATGTGGATTCAATAGTTCATTTTATTTATTGTTTTTCAATCTCGTGAAATTTCTGTTAGTTCTTTGGAGAAATGGAACCTTTCCTCTCTTTGTTTTCCTTTAAAAAACACCACAATACTTCTTCAGGGAAAAAAGCCATGCTTCCTGGAATCTCTGCAGATTACAGAACTATGCAGATTAGTGCAAAATATTAAAGGAAATAGGGGCTGCAGGAAAGGAATACTGAAGGTCTTTTATCTTCACTAACGTTGCATGGTAATAATCCTTTGGAATTCCAGCCTAGCTTTAAATGTGCAAACTGAACTCAGACCCACAAAATGTTGCTCAATCCAAATGAACACTCTCTCAAACATTTGGCCAGCTAATCCAATCTGTGTTATTCCAACTTCTTGTTTTCTTTTAGAATCGAGTTCCACTTGAGCAGCAGAGTGAGCATCAATATTAGGGGTGGAAAAAAAGAAGAGATTTTCATTGATAACCTATTGGTATATTCTTATCTAAATGACTGGCAGTATCCTATGGATCAAAATGAGAATATATTATATCCACCATATTGCATCCCTTTGTCTTTCCTTGTCCCTTGCAATCACACAGCATTGTATTTGCTACTTAAGGAATATGGCAGTGATTTAATTTGCAGCGAAAGAGCTGGTCTGAAAAATTTGGGTAATGGAGAAACCCCAAACAGGTTGCCAGGCAGTTTGTTTGTTCAGTGAGATAATCGGTAACGTATGAATCACTGCGGAATGTTTGCCCTGTGCTGACGCAGACAAACATCAAAGAAAAACTCTGCAAATTGCGCAGCTTTACAATTTTTGAAAGCCCATATGTGAGCAGAGCACATGTGGGGGTACCTGGCTCTCACCCACTGGAATGCACGCTCACTTCTCCTGAGGTTCCTATCTTCAGCAGAATGGAAATACTGCAATGCAAAGAGAGCAAAGCTATTAGCCTGCACTCTAACTGAGAAGATATTTATGTCTGTGCAAACACAGCACGCGCCTTCCGCATGATTTGGAGCTAAATGCAGTGTTACTTAATTAATGCATGTCTGACGAAGTGGGTATTCACCCACGAAAGCTCACGCTCCAAAACCTCTGTTAGTCTATAAGGTGCCACAGGATTCTCTGCTGCTTTCACAGATCCAGACTAACACGGCTACCCCTCTGATAATTAATGCATATGTAACACACAAGGCTATTACACCTATTAGAGCTCTTGGACAATTAAAATTCCAGTGGTCTTCTCTACAGATGAGTGTCCAAGACAAAGGTCTGAAATTCTCCTCTGTTCATATTCAGTTGGATAAGGCTTTTTATTTTATTTTTTTAAACATGTTTTTCAAGTTTGCTTCAATTTATAAGAGTAAACATTAGAAGCTTTCTACCCAGAGTGTCAGGCAGAGCATAGATTCTCACCCTTAGAGAGACAATGAAAAACTCACAAAACCTTCCCCTTGCTACCTCTGAACAATACGCAGTGCCTCAGAGTCACAGCCAAAGCAAGAAGAGCAGGTACTGAACTGGGACAGCTCCCTCATGCCTCCAGAAGCAAGACTTCCCTGGTTTCCACGATGCCATGACAATGGCAGAAGTCTGCAGATGCTGTGGAATTTGGAGGGAAATGTCACAGAGGAATATAAATAACTAAGTTGGACCACTAGCTGCAAGTGAGAAATTGAGAGGGACTGGAATCTATCAGGTCACATCTGTGATAACAACTTGAAAATCAGGAGAATGTTTGGGAAGCAAATGTCCTAATACCTTAAATGCCCCTGGCCATACCATTTCAAAGGTTGGTTTTAGGGCCATTTTAATAAATTGTACCAGGCTGGTGGCTTCAGGTTAGGCAAACCAGCACAGAGGAAATTTCCACCTTTTATGAAGTTTGAAACAATTCACTGGCCTTTATTTTACATAAGAACGTAAGAACATAAGAATGGCCAGACTGGGTCAGACCAAAGGTCCATCCAGTCCAGTATTCTGTCTACCAACGGTGGCCAATGCCAGGTGCCCCAGAGGGAATGAACAGAACAGGTAACGATCAAGTGGTATCTCTCCTGCCATCCATCTCCATTCTCTGACAAACAGAGGCTAGGGACACCATTCTTTATCCATCCTGGCTAATAACCATTAATGGACTTAACCTCCATGAATTTATCCAGTTCTCTTTTAAATGTTGTTATAGTCCTAGCTTTCACAACCTCTTCAGGCAAAGAGTTCCACAAGTTGACTGTGCGCTGTGTGAAGAAGAACTTCCTTTTATTTGTTTTAAACCTGCTGCCCATTAATTTCATTTGGTGACCCCTAGTTCTTGTATCCTTGGAACAAGTAGTAGATTACTTTTCCTTATTCACTGTCTCTCACATCACTCATGTTTTAGGTTATACTCCCTTCCATATCCCCCCTTAGTCTCCTTTTCTCCAGCTGAAAGATCCTAGCCTCTTTAATCTCTCAGCTCATTGAGGACCTGTTTCCAAACCCCTAATCATATATTTTGCCCTTCTGCTCGAACTTTCTAGTGCCAGTAATAGCTTTTCTGAGAGATGCAGGAGAGAACATCTTACCAATATTCAAGATGTGGCGTACATGATTATCTAAGGCAAAATATGTCTCTGTCTTATTCTCTATCCCTTTTTAAGATGATTTCCTAACATCCAGTTTTTTTACTGCCTCTAACACTGCGATGACAGTTCAGGAGAACTATCCCATGATAAACTCTAAGATCTTTTTCCTGACTCATCATGTAGCTAAATTCCCATCATATTGTATGTATGTAGGGCGTATTTTCCATGTGCATTACTTCTACATGTTCCTACAATAAATTTCATTTGGTCATTTTGTATGCCCATCACTATGTTTTGTGGATCTCTTTTGAAGTTCTTCAATCAGATCTGCTTTGGTCTTAACTATCTTGAGCAGTTTAGTATCATCTGCAAACTTTTCCACCTCACTGTTGACCCCTTTCTCCAGATCATTTATGAATAAGTTGAATAGGATTGGTCCTAGGACTGACCCTCGGGGAATTCCACTAGTTACCACTCTCCATTCTCTATTTGTTGTTATTGTTTCCACTGCTCTTCCTGGTTTTGACTGGGGCCAGAACTGGAAATCCTGTGAGTGACCAGGAAGCAGTGGAAATCTTGTGCCAAACCTTATTCTTGAGAGGTTTTCAAACCAAAAAGATTCATCTCTCAAGCTTTTTGATGCTTGTCTAGGCTTCTGTGCTAGTTCAGGTGGCGTCTGCAGCACTTCATATCACAGCAATAATTATCAGTAACTCCAGGGAAAGATATAGATGCTGGTCTGTGATTTGAAAGTTAAAAGCCACCACACCGCCCCTTAAAATGTACATTAAGTGAATGTAGTCCCCTGGTGAGTGAATGTGACAGGTCCTTCTCTGTGTTGATCCACAGATAAGATGAGTTCTCACTGCCCTCAGCTACAGAGTCATGGCCCTTCACCTCAAGCTGTAGCAGCTCATGCTGTTAGTTCTCAAGAGCCCCATTTCAACCAAGATGGCCACGGTCACATGAACACCCATTTCTTTCTTTTCCGATCTTCTCTCCTTCTCAGTTCCTTCCCTGTTACTATGGTGATGATGCATATCAGGTAGCCTCTAGCCAGGGCCAAGAGAGCAAGGGGCCTCATCGTGCTGGGAGCTGCAAAGAATAATATACAGCCCCTGCCTCAAAGAGCGTACAGGCAGAACAGAGCAACTGCAGTGATGGGGGGCGAACGGCAGGTGAGCGCCACCATTTTTCTTCCGGGGGCTAGGTGTGTGTTTGTTTTTAATACTTTGGGTGGAATTTCTTGGGAGAGCATTTTCTAAACTGTTGATCGTTCTTGTGGCTCGTCTCTGAGCCCTCTCCAATTTATCAAAATCCTTCTTGAATTGTGGGCACCTGAGCTGAACTGAACCAGCAGTGGTGGCACAAGTGTCAAACAGAGGTGAAATAACCACTCTGCACCTACTCGAGGTTCCCCTGTTTATGTATCCCAGGATCGCATTAGCCACTTGGCCACAGCCTCCCACTGGGAATTCATGTTCAGCTGATTATCCAACACAACCTCAAATCTTTTTCAGTGTCCCTGCTTCCCAGGAGAGAGTCCTCCATGCTGTGAGTATGGCTGCATTCTTTGCTGCTTGTTGTATATATTTACATTGAACCATATTCAAACACACATTGTTTGTTTGCACTCAGCTTATCTAGCGATCCAGATCACTCTGTATCAGGGATCTGGCCTCTTCATTATTTATCACTCCCCTATTTTTGTGTCATCTGCAAACTGTATTAGGGACAACTTTCTGTTTTCTTCCTAGTCATTGATAAAGATATTAAATTGTGTAGGGCCAAGAACCAATCCCTGCAGGACCCCACTGGAAACACACTGACTTGATGATGATTCCTTGTTTACAATAACAATCTGAGACCTATCAGTTAGCCAGTTTTTAATCCATTTCATGTAGGCCATGTTAATTTTTATATTGTTCTTGTTTTTTAATCAAAAAGTCACCTGGTGCCAAGTCAAATGCCTGACAGATGTCTAAGTATACTACATCAACTCTATTACCTTTATCAACCAAACTTGGACTAGCATCAAAAAAAGATATCCGGTGAGTTTGTATTGATCTACAGCAACAGAAATAACCCCCCAAGAGCCTCCAGTGCTCTTCAGCCCCTGCCTTCTGCTGGGCACCCCACTGTTACCAACCATTGGCAACAAGGGTTCGTGCACAGTAGGAGCAGAGCACTTCAACAGGTGCTCTGTGTACGTGAGAAAGGATCCTTAATCCAGAAGAGAGAAGTAGCTCTTGGAAGGCACAGTGGGAGACGCTTTTTTCCTTTTCATGTCTCCTGAAGTGTCTGGCATGATGTTTCTGTGGCCCTGGGGCATCGTGCAATGAACAGGGTTGGTGGACCTGCTCTCCGTCCTGTTAGACCCAGTTCGAACATGCATAGTTCAGCTCTCTGCTCAGGAGTCTTTCCAGACAGGACAAATAGGAATGTCGCTAGGATGACAAATGGAAGCACCTGTTTCCCATATACATATTCCACACTCTGAGATACCGACGCTTGAAAATCAAATGTTGCTCATTGTCTCCTGTGGCATGGATCTTGCTGGCTGATTGCAGAGCTGTGAATGGGCCCGAGATACAGTGCCCCTGGCAGTCTCTAAATCAGAACCCTTGATTAGATGTCTTATAGAAGGAGTGTCACTGGCACTGAAGTATAAATAAAGTTTCCATTTCTGTGGGCAGGCTATTTACACTTGCGTAGTGGCAGAGATTAAACCCAGAGGCAGTGGCTGAAAGAGGCTACTTTACATTAGCACTACTGGGACCTGCTTTGAAAGCTCTTTGTTGAGAGTGGGAAAGGCTGTTGGTGCTGGCCATCACCTGACAAAGGTTTCCTGGAGCCTGTGCGGAATTTCCCCCTTCCATTAAGCCGAGGCGGAGCACAAGAATCGTGTATGGTGGGCGAAGGAAGCTGTGGTCTGCAGAAAGCCTGGCCTTGGGAGCAGAGAGCTGCATGAGTCCTCCTGTGGGGAAAACACTTGTTCTAGTTCAGGAGGCCCTGCAGTGAAGCTCAGCACGCGGGCAGCTGCCTCCCTGCTCCAGGGTCTGCATTATCTCCAGGCTATGTGTTCCATTTTAAAAATCGGACTTCAAATAAAAGAACTCATTTGAAAAATAGTGAGACATTTTGTTCCTGATTAGGTTTTGTCCAAAGCATTTTGACAAGAAAATAGGTGATCCAACTCAGAGAGCTTTTCTTTTCTGGTGCATAAGAAACCCATTACACACCTCTGAAAAACCAAACAAAACCATCCTTATTCTCTTTGAGAGAGTGTGGCCAGCTGTCATAGAAGCAAACTCAGCCTCCAAATGGACTTAATGCAAACCAGATCCTAAGGTTCACTTGTGCATTGTTTAACCATTGCTTCAGCTTCCCCTCAGCTCCTTCACTGCATTAGGTATTTGCCATTTAGAGTCATAAATTTGTTAACGCTTAAAATATAATGTATTTGGGGATTTATTTAATTGTTTTCTCCACTCGCTTGCTGCTGGTCTCCTTATGGCTGGAATATTCTGTTCAAGAGTCAACGAGGCAGGTTTCAAACAGGGCCTGTGCCCCATTATTCTGCACAGCACTCTGCTGCCTCTGTATCCCTCCTGCTGACTCAAGCTGCTCCAGCAACCTCCTACTGGGATTTTTCAGGTTCCTTCTCTTGGGCTTTTCCTCTTCAGATCATCCCAAGCCTTGCCTGACTCACTGTCCCTTGTGTACAGATCACTGAGTACATCTCATAAGAACCGTTCTCATGGCCAGCATGGTGACTTGTGAGCAGAGAAAGACCACACGGAGTCCTGCGCAGACCCCTGCAATGGCAGGGTGTGAGCGGCTGTGTGGAAGGGGGCATCTGGTCTTTCTGATATTTCTTTTCTCAATCACTGGTCCCATAATACCTTGTTTACAAAGCACGCTGTTTTCACAGTTAAAGACACAATTCCCCCTCCCCCCCAGACTTTTAACATTCACAGAACATTTCCACTCTAAGTTGGATAATAGGTCCTAATGACATACTGACCATACAAATCCCAATGGGATTTAACGAACTCTTGGGAGTTGCTCCCACTGTCTCCTTTTGTTTGAAAGCAGCTGACACTAGGACAGCGAACAAAGGGCCCTCCCCAAACATGGCCAATTCATGAAACAAAGCCTGCTAATGGAGACTGGTGACTGTGAAAATGAAGTTGACACAAGAACGGCCAGACTGGGTCAGAACAAAGGTCCATCTAGCCCAGTATCCTGTCTGCTGACAGTGGCCAATGCCAGCTCCAGAGGGAATGAACAGAAAAGGGAATCATCAAGTGAATTTACGATGTTCTTTTTTGAGCCCTGTTATACTCTTGGCCTTTACAACATCCTCTGGCAAGGAGTTCCACAGATTGATGTGCATTGGTGTGACATTGTCGTGAAACATACTTCCTTTTGTTTGTGCTTAACCCTGCTGCCTATTCATTTTCATTTGATCACCCCTATTATTGTGTTATGAAAAGGAGTACATAATGCATTCCTTATTTTACTCTCTTCACACCAGTCATGATTTTTATAGTTCTCTATTAATATCGCACCCTTAGTCGTCTCTTTCCAAGCTGAAATGTCCAGTTTATTAATTCTCTCCTCATACAGAAGCCGTCCATACCCTAATTAATTTTGTTGCCCTTCTGAACTTTCCAATTCCAATATAATCTTTTTGTAGACGAGCGCGACCACAATCTTGCACTCAGTCATTTAAGAAATGTGGGCCTACCATGATAACTAGAGAGGCAATATGGTATTTTCTGTCTTATTAATCGATCCCTTTCTTAATGATCTACCAACATCTGTTTGCTTTTTGATGCCCGCTGCACATTTGGTGGATTTTTCAGAGAACTATCCACAATGACTCCAAGATCTCTTTCTTGAGTGGTAACAGCTAATTTAGACCCCATCATTTTATATGTATAGTTGGGATTATGTTTTCCAACGTGCAATACTTTGCGTTTATCAACATTGAATTTCATGTGCCATGTTGTTGCCCAGTCACCCAGTTTTGAGAGACCCTTTTGTAGTTCTTCGCAGTCTGCCTGGGATTTAACTATCTTGAGTAGCTTTGTATCATCTGCAAATTTTGCTACCTCACTGTTTACCCCTTTTTCCAGATCACTTATGAACATGTTAAATAGTACTGGGCCCAGTACAAACTCCTGGGGGACACCACTCTTTACCTGTCTCCATTCTGAAAACTGACCATTTATTCCTACTCTTTGTTTCCTATCCTTTAACCAGTTACCTGTCCATGAGAGGACCTTCCCTGTTATTCCATGACAGCTTATCTTACTAAAGAGCCTTTGGTGAGGGACCTTGTCCAATGCTTTCTGAATATCTAAGCACACTTCTAACCAGTTACCAATCCAGGAGAGGACCTTCCCTGGAAGGTGATTATTTCTCATGTTTATCACAGTGCCAGGAGGCCTTCAGAGAATGGGGCCCCATGGAGCTAGGTGTGGTTCATGCTCCAAAATGTTTAAATCTAAATAGACGAGATGGACCCAGCGCAGGGCAAACAGGCAACATGATGGCAGCAAACGTCATGGTAGGTCTGGGATTTTGATTTGTAATCTAAATCCTTTCAGTAGTGTGGTTTGTTATTCCTTTGCATCACCGTAGCGCTGAGGAGCTCTAGCCACAGCCCAGGATCTCGTTGTGCCAGGAGCTGTACAGACACAGAAGAAAAAGACGGCCCATGCCCCAAAGCACTTGTGCACTATGTATGCTAGGAGGCGATTAGCTAGATCGAAAGACAAAGGAAGGGAGGGAGTCAGAGCCCATGAGGTGGGGAGGATGGGCTGGAGCCGATGAGCATAGGAGCAGAATGCTCAGCGTGAAAACAGCAGAAACTGGTCTGGTGACATCATGTGTACAAAGTGACGTGGGGAAGGTGGAGTAGATGAACCAGCCCTAATTGTTTTGAATCCAGGGTGCTCTGTTCTCATCAGCTTACAGCGTTCATACGCACACTTCTATGACATGACATGTAGAGGAGAGTGGCAAACCCTTTCTCCTGTGTTGAAACACACTTCCCTCTCCTTCCCCAGCTTGTGAGCACTTTGGGGCAGGGACTGTCTTTTACTGCACATCTGAACAGTGCCTGACACTAAAGGGCTCTGATCCCTTGTTAGTGCCATTGCTGCTACTATGCTAACGATTAATACAAATCAAATACTGAAAGTTCAAAGAGCCACTTGGACTGAAATGTTATTAGCTTTGGATTCCACACAGACCATTTCTGTCTGTCTCTGTGCTCCTTTTCCAGACGATTTCCTTTTCTCCAGATTCGTGCTCTCAATAAACACGTCCCTTCCCCGGGTACCTGCTTAGGTCAGCTGTTCTTCTAATCTCACTACACAGCATAGGCTGCCCTTAGGGTAGGGAAAACGTTAAACAAAACCCAAAAACTCTTAAAATGATTCCCCCTGGCAGAAGAAAAAGGGTTAAATAATTAGAGAAATAAACATTCATGAAGTTGAATGTTTAAAATCCTGCATGTTTAAAAAGAAAGCTGAAAACTTCGGCTGTACAGCAGCACCAAGAGGGAGATTCTGAGGAAGTTTGGAGAAGGAATGCTGTTGCTTTTGTTCTAGGTAGGGCTACTCCACGTAGCAGATGTGGACAATGAGGGACCATCTCCTGTGAGCTGCATTGGATGTGCTATGTTTTCCTTTCTGCGGAAGGACAGAGTTCTTTGGTAGGAAGCACATACTGGTGGCCACTCTGGAGGAGAAGATAGATGGCCTGGAAATGCAAATTTCAACACCGTGTAGCTTCCAGAAGACTGTTTGGACAACCAGTTTCCAAAATCATAGCCACAAATGCCACAAGGGGAATAATTGCTGTGATGGGTTGCCCCTACTCCGCGCTCCCATGTGATATGCTAGGGTCCCACTGAGCCCTCCCATTCCACTCACCTTGTCCTGCTGAGCCAGGCCCTCAAGTCTTGTCCATCACACACACAGGTAGGGACCCATTCAGCTGCAAATGGACAGAGACACTGAGACCAGCTCTGCATGGGAAGACTCAGCTCGGGGATTGCCCAGCATTCAAGTGCACACCCCCTCTGGGGTGCAAACCCAAAATTGTATCGTCTTGCACTGCACAGAGACCTACACAGCGTAAGCTCATGAAATCTGCCCCCTCCTTCAGTGTGGAGGAAGATATGCACAGCTTCCCCTGTCTCCTTCCAGTTATGAATTGCACAAACTGGTTATAGATTAGACAAAAAACAGGTTTATTAACTACAAAAGGTAGGTTCTAAGTGACTATAAGGGCTAACAAACAGATTAAAGCAGTATCAGAGGGGAGGCCGTGTTAGTCTGGATCTGTAAAAAGCGACAAAGAGTCCTGTGGCACCTTAGAGACTAACAGATGTATTGGAGCATGAGTTTTTGTGGGTAAATACGTGGGTGATGTGTCTGACGAAGTGGGTATTCACCACAAAAGCTCATGCTCCAATATGTCTGTTAGTCTCTAAGGTGCTACACATTAAAGCAGATAACTGAGCCAATAAAACAAACACACGAAGTAGGCTTAATACACTAAAGAAACTCGCTACAAATAGTATTTCTCACCCTACATGTTTTAAGCAGGTTGCAGAATTTCTTTGTGGACAGACAGCTCTTGCTTGCAGCTTAAAACTCCAAGTATATCCGTCACGGGCCAGACACCATTCCCCGCCTGGGTTTAGAACTTCCCCCACTTCCCGAGTGTCTTACTTTCTTAGATGTCTCCAGCAGTCATCCCAGGTGAGAGCTCAGTGAAGAATGAACCAAGATTAACCCACTTCCCAGCCTTAAATAGGATTTACTATGGTGGGAATCCTTTGTTTCCTAGTTTGACCTCACTCCTTACTTGTGGAAAAATACTAGCAGTTCAAGATGGTATCCAGTACCAGGTGGCATGATCACATGACCCTGTAGTGTCAAAGCAGCATCCCAGGAAACTTCTCAGGAAGGCAGGAGATTAGCACCCTCAGAGTCCAATTGTCCTCCCTAAAGGCCCATCCAGGCTGACTGTTCACTGTCTGGTGGTCGTTCCCCAGGTGCAAACACTTTTGTAACTGAGACATAGTCCATGTTCCTAACTTCAGATACAGAAATGATACATGCATACAAATGGGATAATCACATTCAGTAGATTATAACCTTTCCAATGATATCTCACCTGATCCATCTTGCCTAAAAAATACATCCTAGTTATGTCATATTCATATCATAAGCATATTTCTATGAAGAATATGGGGCATAGTGTCAAAGTCACCAGAAAGGAACTAGAGAGAACAGAACCAAAAGAAGCAGACTGGCAATCTGTGACCAAGACAGAAAGCAGAGCCAGAAGGCACCAAACCCAGCTAGAATTACCAAGCAGCCTATCTTTGGAGGAACAGAATAGAAAATGACAGGGACGTGGCTGAAGGGTGTCCTTGTGTATAAGCAAGCCACTGCCAAGAGAGGTTCTCAACCATCCTACAAAAGCAAGCAATCATCAGTGACTCCATCTTAAGATGAGTGGACAGAGCATTCAGCAAGGGACACAAGGACAACAAGAGGATGCACTGTATCCATGGAGTGAAAATACAAGATGTAACTGCAAGATTGGGAGGGATTCTGAAGTCGTGTGGCAAGTCTGCATTGGTGAGGATGCACACTGGAACCAATGAATTGGTATCATGTGGAACTACACAGATTATCAGAGACTTCAGGGGCCTTGGCAGAGAGGCAGAACAAGAACCAATGGCTGGAAGCTGAAGCCAGATAAATTCAAATCAGGAATAAGTCACTTCCTTTTTAACATGGCGAGGGTGATTAACCATCAGAACAAACTCCCACAGGAAGTGGTGGATTTTTCATCTCTTGCTGTCTTCGGATAGAGGCATTTCTAGGCAAACACCAGTTACTGGTCTCAGTACAGCGGTAACCGATGAAATTCCCTGCCCCATGTTGTACAGGAGGTCAGACCAGATGATCTAATGGTCCCTTCTGATCTTAGGAAACCATGTGTCACAGAGCCTCCAAGAAGCTCCTCCCACCAAAGCCTTCTGGCTGATGGGACACAGGTGTGGATGATGTGGAGTTTCTGATATGGGTTTGATGTGCTATGGTGCAGAGGCCGGTGTGGGAGCTCTCCATGATTTCCATTATTATTGCAGCTGAATGTTTCCTCCCTAAACTATTTTGTAGCTTCCTGAAGCGACACAGACACGATCCATATGCATGAGTTGAAAGTGGCAGCTTCAAAGCCACAGAGGAGCTGAGAAGCTCACCCAGCAAGCGAGCTAGTTTCACAATCACATCCCACTTGCTTCAGCCTCTGGAGAACCCACTTAAAGCCAACGATGAAATTAAAAATGGGAGAAAAACTGGCTCAGGAAGAAACTTAAAAAAAAAGAAGTGCTTGGAAATATTAGCTCTCGGCGACAGGTTTCAAAACAAACACAAGAAATTCCCCTTTAAAAGAAGCACTTAGAAGTGCTCCACTGGGGCTGAAGAAAACCTCTTACTTGTAATATTTTGAAAAAGCTACAATTTAGTGACCAAATAATGCATTTTATTTTCCTAGCACAAGCAAATTGACATAATCCCTGCTTTCCCCCTCCTCAATAAGCCTGACAGATCTCTCCCTGCCTTTAGCAACCAGGCAGCCTCACACAGGTGTGTAGTTCTCAGGGCAAAATACAGAGCCCTCAGCCAGGCAGAATCCTGAACTAGGCACTAGGAAAGCAAGAAAATCAGCAGGGAGATGGTGCATTGGCACACAAGCCTCAAAGGTTCCTGAGTGTGTGTTCACAACTGGCATGGGAAGAGATATGCAAAGTCGTCCTGGCCAAGCCCCATGCAGAAAACAGGCAAAAGTCACATTCATTTTATTAATGTAGGAAGAGATATTTTGTCCCCATGGGACTTCCTATCTCTGGGTATCACGAGAAGGCCTAGGCCTGCTAAACTCGTGGGCCCAAATGCTGAGGTGGGAAGAACCTTCTTTAGGGTTCTCGCAGCATCCTCAACAATCTCCAGCACCTGGCACCTCGGGTGGCCTTGGGTTCCTTGGCACATTCATAGAGTGACTTGGGGAATCTTCTCACCTGGTGATGGAGATCTAAACTGCAGCAGCCGAGGGATGGGCTTTAAAGAGCTGGTTGTGCCTTCTCCATTCTGCATATTTGTATTTGGTTGCTCATGGGGGATGATCTTACAGGCATTTATTGATTTGAGTGATTTGTTATGAAGAATGCACACCTGACAATTGCAGTTCATTTCCTTTATTGCATGTATTATGGTGGGGGCAGTAGCAAGCACAAGGATGCACAGTGTTTCCATGCTAATCCCGAGTTTCCAGTTGCTCTTTACTTTCCAAAACTTTCCTCTTCTAGCTGATATTCTCCAAGCCTGGAGTGTGAAAAAATATGTGTTTCCAATTATAAACAAAGAAATGTTGAGAGATTTTTTACTTTTAAAAAACAGCTCTTCTGTTGAAATGCTGAAGGAGAGAGTTTTAAATCCAGCCTGGAGGAGAAGTGCCTTTGAGTGTTCTGGTGGAAGCTGTTTTTGATTTGACTGAGTTATGGCTAGTTGAAAATAACACTCCGTGTGCATGCACAATACATCTTGCACAGAAAAGAGTGTTTGCTATAAGAAAAAAGTGATATGATCTATTGTACTATTTGAGAAATAGTGTGTGATCATATAACTTAAGGCTCAGGTTTCTGTCAGGAGTGACTCCACTGTCATTGATAGAATACATCATGAAAAACCAATGTGAGTGAGTGTAAAAATTTTTACACTCACTCACACACACATATACACACACACACACACACACACAGGAGGGTGGGCAACCTTAAGTTTGTCACTTGCTGAGGTCTGAATGCTGTGCAACCTTAACATGCTGCTATTATAGTATTCATTCCTGAATGATAATTGGCTCTAGACAGGCAGAGGGGAGTGATAAAGGGTTAACCAGCATGACCATGGGACTGCTGCATTGCCTGCCATTGGCATCAACATTCTAGAGTTAGGTGGAGCACTCCCACGAGTCAGGAAATGTTAGAAATGAATATTTTTCCGTGGATTCGTAAGTAACCGTATCAAGACTGAGTACAGCAAAAAAGTATCTACAGAGAGTGAAATTCATCAGTGTGCAAAGGCTCAGCACCAGGTCCCAGCACAATAGAAGCTCAACGGATTGATCTAACCTTCATAAACAGGAAGACAGAATTATCCCTGAAGATTTGCAGTAGTTGGACAGCTGTGTGTGTGAATAATAAATAAGTAAATACAATAATAAATATTTTTCTCCAAACTAGAATGAGAGCACTTCCAGCATGAATGCACATGGATCCATATTGTTTGCCCGACAATTTGCAACACTTTTTTGTTTTCAAAAATATTCTTGTAAGTAAAAATTTTCTCCAGAGACTTTACCTGAGAAAGTGAGTGAAAGGAATTGCCTGTCTCAGGGAAGCGACTCATTGAATTATAGTCACAAGAATATTTGGGTGAAATTCACTCCAGGCTCAAAGTCAGCACAAGGCCTATGCACTCTGTGAACCCCATCAGGCCTACCCACATGAATAAGGCAAGCAGGATTTGGCCCATGATATTTTCCCCAAATGGCTAGAACTGCTGGAGGAAAAGTATTGACTCGACCACTAGTCCTAAGGACTCCTTTGTGCCCCAGACTGAAGATTCTGTAGATGGTAAGTGAAGCCTCAGACTCAGCTCACATAGCCAGATCTGATGTCCTAGGTAGAAACTAAAGAGCCTTAATGTCTCCTGCCAGGCATTACACAGAGCTGTGAGAGGCCCCCATGGCACAGCCATACTAAAATCAACTCTGGGCTTGGTCCTGCTCCCTCTGAAGGCATCAGAAAATCTCCCAGACTATGACAGGAGCAGGACTGGGCTCTGCAGCATCACCACCACTCAACTGAGCACCTCCCGCCTGGCTGCTTCTACCAGTGCCTGGGCTTCGTGCTGCAGCTCCATTTCGCACTGCTGCTACTGCATCCCCAGCTGCACTGCCCCAGAGAAGTCTTCTCAACCACCTGCCTGTCTCTTCCCCTCACGCCACCTTGGAGAAAACCTTTGCTGATCAGCAACAGAGGGATTGGTCCTTCATGCCGTTCTCTTCTTCCTTGTTTTCCTTCTTTGGCTGCTGATTGGTCAGTGCAGCCCAGTCCCACCTGGGTTCTCTGCTCTCTGTTCTGATAGAATGGTGAGAATAGTGTTGTGGGAACACGGCCCCGGGCTGCGCTGTGTGGGACAGCTACTGACAGCCATGCGCCCCTCCACATGCTGTTCCATTCCTAGCCCCCAAGGAGTGTGCTGTCCAGTGAGCGGCACGAAAGGTTCCCTTCCTTCCAGTAACAGAACCATCTGCACCTCTTGCTTGCTACTCTGCCTCCTTTGCTCCATCTGCTCACAGCTTTGAATGTCTGCTTCGGAATCTCATCCTCTCATCCCTCCTTATTCCACAAAGAGTCCCAGCCATTTTCCAGTCAGCGCCACAGCCCTGTGCTCTGGCCTGTCTGCACAGAAGCTGCCGTGGGCACAATTGAATTAAGGATCCTTTGTCTTGATTTAATTTTCTCCTTGCTCTGCCTCTAACAAAGCAGCAAATTGTCAACTGGGTTTGTTTTACTTTTATTTATAGGGTAATTTGCATCATGAAAGGGAGTTGGCCTATCAATAACAGGAACCCAATTAAAGGTCTTTCTCCCTCTTCTCATTCTGAAGGGCTCCGCTCATCTCTCATATGTCCCCATCTGGATGAGGTATTGTGCTAACCTATTCCTGGGGGCCTGCTCTCAGGCCACTCCATCGCTGGCGAAGCTGCTCTGGATGCACATTCCCAGAATGAGGGTCCATACTTTCGTCTCCAGAAGGAGAGGAATGTTTGTCGGCAATGCCATTTTGAGAGGCTTTTGCAAAGATGATGACAGTGGGGTAACAGCCCAGCAACAGCACGCACCCAGGAGAGGAAATAGCAGGTTACACGTAATATTTCATCAGCCTAGATCTACCCTGAGCTCAGTGCCAGGAGGAGAGAGCCTACAGAATCCTGCTGAATTGTCACCATCTGTACAACAGAGCCCACTTCCCTGGAGGATACAGTAACCGCCTCACTTCATTGACACCAGGAACTAAACTTTCGCTCCGGAGCAAAATCCTCCTGCCCTAGGATGACCAGACAGCAAATGTGAAAAATCAGGACAGGGATGGGGGGGTCATAGGAATGTATATCAGAAAAAGACCCAAAACTGGGACTATCTCTATAAAATCAGGACATCTGGTCACCCTATCCTGCCCGCTCCCTGAGCTGAGTGACTGGGCAGCACCGGGTGTGGGGCCAGTTCTCTCTGCCTCTTATCTAATGCAGCACTGGGAGAGGCAGCATTGTTGAGCTGATGGATGACCCCTGAGAATGTAAAAGGAGTGGGAGGCAGAGATTGGTTTGATGCAATTAAAGAGCACTTTGAAAGGGGGCTGAGCTTCAGAGCGTCTCTTTCCTTGTCCTCTTGAAGAAAGCTGCTGCTCTTTGTGGCTCTGCAGGGAGATTGGTCACCCTGTCACGCTCTTTCTTCCTGCCCCTGGAGAGCTGCAGCCCAAGTGATTGCTCGCCAGTGATGACCTGCCACCAGCGACTGGTGTGCAGATTGTGACTGATGCATACACCAGTCTCCGTGGGGATGTGCCAGGAGTCATGCACGCCTAATAGGTGCATGCTGTACCTGAGGCCTCCTGGGTGATGTGTTTGATCATTTAATTGTCAAGAACAGGCCAGGTAATGCAGAAAACCCCTCTGCAAAAAGGAGAGCACCTTCTCCCGTGATTCTGGCACCTGCCGGAGCCTTGGGGCTGCAGGTGAAACCTGCTTATGTTGCCTTCTGGCTGCGCTGGGAGCAGACAGGAGGCTGTCCTGGCATAATAACAATCTGCATTACAGGAAAGGGCGTGAGAGCTAGGTCCTCAGTCAGTTCCTGTCTGTAGAGTCCCTGTAGCACGGCCTGGGGATGGAGGCACCCCCAGGGGCTGGCAGGGCACCGGAGAAAAGGTCAGAGAATAGTTGGGATTGATTCCCTCCCAGGGCAGAGCTGCCATTTACCTCCCCTGCACGCCCACTGGAAAGGCAAAGAATGACCCGAGTGCAAGAGGCCTGTGGAGGGAGCACTGGGGCGGGGGTGACTGAGAAAAAGAAAGGCTAAATGGGGACGTAACGACACCGAGCTCCTGCCAGAGCTATTTACTGTTTGCACCCAGCGCATCAGCTATTCCTCCGGGACACAGGCTGCATTCCTTAGTAGTGACACCTCCTCCTCCCTGGGACGTGCCCTCCTCTGCATCCAGCATGGTGCCCCCCATGGATCTATTGCAAATCTGTCCTTGGTGTGCTGCATCTCCTCTGCAATCCCTGGCTGCCTGGGCATCATCAGCGCAGGCCTCCTTAGTCAGTGATCTTCCTGAGAACATCCCCTTCGACTCCAAGCCAGACATCCAATCTCCACCCTCCCCAGCTCAATGAAACACCAAACAAAAAGGGCTTTCTTAGCTCCTCAGCCCCCTGTCATGGATCCACTGACACTCAATACCCTCCATTGTAGAGAGGAGCCATTCGGAAAAGAGCAGGAGTGTTTTCCAAGAATTCTGACTGTCATTAACAGACTCTCATTTCTCTTGCTTTTTTGGAGTGCTGGGGGACAGGTCATAGAAAAAACTCTTCTCCCTTTTCCTTCCCTTTGTCTGGCGAGAACCAAAGGCTTGGTAGCATTTAAAGTTTGAGGGTCTTTGTGCCTGGTCATATAATTATTTGTTAAGTGCTGACAGCATTCTTGTGTTCAATGTTCTTGACACTAGTCCTGGAACCTACAAGAGCAGAGGCAATTCTTGGTTTAGGCCTAAATGGAGCACAGGATCAGGTCCAAGAGGTGAATATAGCTGGACCGCTTGGCAATAGTGACCATAATAGAATCAAATTTAACATTCCTGTGGCAGGGATTTTGTAAAGGGAAATCATGACTTAACAATCTACCAGAATTCTTTGAGGGGGTCAACAAGCATGTGGACAAGGGGGACCCAGTGGACATATTATACTGAGATATTCAGAAAGCCTTTGACAAGATCCCTCACCAAAGGCTCTTAAGCAAAGTAAGCTGTCATAGGATAAGCGGGAAGATGCTTTCATAGATTGGTAATTGGTTAAAATATGGGAAACAAAGGGTAGGAATAACTAGTCAGTTTTCAGAATGGAGAGAGGTAAAGAGTGGTGTCCCCCAGGGGTCTGTATTGGGCCCAGTCCTACTCAGCATATTCATAAATGATCTAGAAAAAAAGGGTAAACAGTGAGGTGACAAAATTTGCAGATGATACAAAACTAAACAAGATAGTTAAGTCCCAGGCAGACTGCGAAGAGCTACAAAAGGATCTCTCAAAACTGGATGACGGCAACAACATGGCAGATGAAATTCAATGTTGATAAATGCAAAGTAATGCACATTGGAAAACATAATCCCAACTATACATATAAAATGATGAGGTCTAAATTAGCTCTTATCACTCAAGACAGAGATCTTGGAGTCATTGTGGAAGTTCTCTGAAAACATTAACTCAATATGCAGTGGCAGTCAAAAAAGGGAACAGTATGTTGGGAATCATTAAGAAAGGGTAGATAATAAGACAGAAAATATCATATTGCCTCTATATAAATCCATGGTTCGCCCACATCTTGAATACTGTGTGCAGATGTGGTCGCCCCATCTCAAAAAAGATATATTGGAATTGGAAAAGGTTCAGAAAAGGGCAACAAAAATTGTTAGGGGGATGAAACAGCTTCTGTATGAGTGGAGATTAATAAGACTGGGAATTTTCAGCTTGTAAACGAGATAACTATGGGGGGATGTGATAGAGGTCTGTAAAATCATGACTGGTGTGGAGAAAGTAAATAAGGAAGCATTATTTACTCCATCTCATAACACAAGAACTAGGAATCACCAAATGAAATGAATAGGCAGCAGGTTTAAAACAAACAAAAGGAAGTATTTTTTCACACAACGCACTTCAGTCTGTGGAACTCCTTGCCAGAGGATGTTGTGAAAGCAAAGAGTATAATAGGGTTTAAAAAAGAACTGCATAAATTCACTTGATGATTACCTGTTCTGTCCATTCCCTCTGGGGCACCTGACACTGGCCACTGTTGGAAGACAGGATACTGGGCTAGATGGATCTTTGGTCTGACCCAGTATGGCCATTCTTATGTTCTTATGTTCTCCTACAATGTAAACAGCAATACTAAGAGACACAATCTCTCTCTGAAAGAGTTTATTATCTGCACAAGCCATCCGCAAAGAGGATGCACTAGGAAATCCAGTGGAGCAACTCACACAGAGGGAGGGTTTTTTAGTTTTATTATCGTTTTCTGACTGCTTTTGGGCATCCCAGATGAGTCTTTAGGAGAGACCTGACTGCAGAGAAAGTGGTATCATGGTGATGTGGAATTGGAGGCAGGGCATTCCAATGAATTGTCCCTAGCTGTCACCTTGCGCTTTCATCAGCAGTTCTCAAAGTGCTTTGCAAAAGAGCTCAGTACTATTATTTCCATTGGACAGATGGGAAAATAGGGAGCTCATGGCAAAAGGCACAGAGATGGGAGCCGGGGAGGTGGCATTGGCAGAGGGAGTGGGCAGGAAGCTAGAGGACAAATAAAGGACCCCGGCTCCGTTGTGTGAGGTCTTGAAGGAGACAGAAGTTCTCTTCAAGGCCTGTTATAATCCCATGACAAATGGCACACTGTGTCCAAGGTGATTTTGTAGTAAATACAATGGAGGAAGGACCTGGTTGTTTCTAAACCAGGATGTGTCTTACCAGAGAATTATATATGGATTCAGGGAGTATAACTGCCCAGCAAGCTGCTGTTGCTGTGCTAGCTCCATGCCCTTGGGTGAAGGGAAGGGAGCCAGCTGTGTATCACTGTGATCCCTAAGAGAGCACGCAGTGGTTAGTGAGCACTGGACTGGGCCTATACACTCACATGCCAGCAGAGAGCTTGTGCTGCAGCAGGGCCATCTGAAGCCTGGCTCTGCACAGGGGAGTGGGTAGGTGGGGACAGGACAAAGGCACAAGGAACCTTCTCCTACCCTGCTCAAGACAGAGCCCAAGTCACCATGGAGAACGGAGCCCCTGCCCCAGGCTGCTACCGTCTGTAGCCTTGCAGCACCACCTGTGGCTTTACCTCTGCCATCGGGGACAAGAACAGACGTGTGTGAGCAGCCGTGTCAATTCCCTTCTGGACTCTCCACTGACCTGCTGCAGGACTTGGCTTAGGTGAGTAACTACCTGAGGGTGCCCTGGGTGGCGAAGGAGTAGGGTGACCCGATGTCCCGATTTTATAGTCCTGATATTTGGGTCTTTGTCTTATATAAGCTCCTATTACCCCCCCACCCTTCCTGATTTTTCATCCTTGTTGTCTGCTCACCCTACAAAGGAAGATGTCTAAAAGGGTGTCATAAGGAGGAGGGAGAAAACTTGTTCATCTTAGCCTCTAAGGCTAGAACAAGAAGCAATGGGCTTAAACTGTAGCAAGGGAGGTTTAGATTGAACATTAGGAAAAAGTTCCTAACTGTCAGGGTGGTTAAACACTGGAATAAATTTCCTAGGGAGGTTGTGGAATCCCCATCTCTGGAGATATTTAAGAGTAGGTTAGATAAATGTCTATCAGAGATGGTCTAGACAGTATTTGGTCCTGCCATAAGGGCAAGGGACTGGACTCGATGACCTCTCGAGGTCCCTTCCAGCCCTAGAATCTATGAATCTATGAGCCAACCCATTGCAGGATCTCAGTGACATTTGATTGTTCAAGGAGGCAAACAGCTGGAAATCCTTTTTTCCCCTGTTCCCAAATGTGACAGTGAGCAGCAAGGCTCCCAAACGGCTGGCAGAGCCGCTAGTTCCTTCCTCGGCTTCACCCTAGCTAAAGAAACGGCTACCCATCCTTTCCACACGTCGCTTCTAACACACTCAGGGACGCACACTCTGAGGCTTTCATTTGTTCTACAGCATTAAATATTGAATGATATCGCTGGGAAAATACAAGAAATGTAGACTGTGAATGCAGGAAAATAATCCCCCAAAGTATTTCTAGTGGATGCTTTTTTTCCCCTTCCAAGTGGTAATTTGACCTGACACATCTATGACATGGAGATAATGCTCCCAGTCCACTGGGAAAGTGCTTGGGGCCCTACAGCTTAATGCCCATTTACACAGGCACAGTGCTAGCCTCATTTCAGCTGTACAAACCCCTCTGAGAGAGGCCAGCTGTGTCCTAGCCTACTTACTGACCACCTGCAAATCAGTCAGTCACTGGGGAACTCTCAGTACTACCCCATTGGCTGAATCTGGGGGGAAACCCAGCTGGAAAGAGCAGGGCAACCCTCTTTAACCCGCTTTTTAAGGTTATTTGTTCCCATTTCCCTTTGTTCCATAGCCAGGCGCAACGTGTCATTGCCCCAGGGGTGACTAGTTTATTACGGAGGACAAAGGGAAACTATCTGCTATACTAGCTCCTGTTTGTTTCACATTCTAGCGGCTGAGGAAGTGCTTTGATTGTATCGAACACTTCCAGGCCCTTCCTTGCCAGTGGTGCTCTTGGCCCATTGCTGCTGCCATTGACAGCAATGGTGAAACTCCCTAATAATCCCATACATTTCTACTGGGCCCCTTACACACCAGAGATGTACCTTATTTATAACCTCTTGGTAATTTACATGCACCGGAAAGGCCTATTGCACAGTGAAACAGCCAAGCAGTAGAGATGCTGGTGTTTCTCTGGCTGGATGATTAGTGTGAGTGGCCAGAGCAATCCCATTCACTGTAACGTTTCTCATTCCATTGCTGGGAGCTGGGCACTAGAATTACTGTAGCTCTTTCGTGGGCCTGGTCCCACTGCCATGGAAGTTAATGGGAGTCTTTCAATTTGACTTTAGCAGGCTTTGGCCTGGACCATATATCCTTGTGCCGGCCATCAATGATCCAATCCCCTTTGTAAGCACTGGGTTGTATGTCGGGCAGGTTTTATTTGCCTGCCCTGTATTGGTATTGTGAATGCAGTGCTGCCGAGTAAGCACTCATTCCATGGGATTCAGTTTACAGCCCCCATCTGAAGAGCCTGTAGAAATGCAAGTCTTTTGTAAGTCTAGATGACCAATTGAAATTCCCTTTTCATTCACAGGATAATTTCGCTCCAGTACCCAAAATCTTCGGCATGCAGTCTGTGTAGCTCTGAGTAATTCTCAGGGCCGGTACCTGATGGTTACGATAACCACGAGCTATGATTTTAAATGGAGTCCTCTTTTTACCTAAAACAGTATTCTTCCCTTTTGGACTTATTGGTTTGCACATGTTCATCAGGAAACCGTTTTAAATATGGTAATTAAGAACGTCCAATCAATTACCATAGTGTTCAGGGACATGACCATGGCAGTCAATCTGCGACTGCAAATCTGCATATTTATACCATTTCATTAATTATGTATTAGGCAGCATTAATCCCAGTAATATGTGTATGCTTGTTCAGTAGGAGAGAGAGAAAGAACGAGCCTTGGAGAAGAATTGATCAGGGAGCCAGTCTCATATTCCAGATCGCATTAGATTGCAATTACAAAATTTTGATTTAAAAGACTTTACATTTAAAAATATGTATAGTTGTGCAAGATTGTATAGTCTCCCTGTATCCACATGTAAAGTGGGCATTGTTTGAACGAATCCATTAATAAATGGCCCCTTCATGCCTTTTGGGAGTGAGCGCAATTGAACAGGGGAGTGGCATCTGCTAGACAATTTGCATCAAATGATTCGACCGTTGGAAGAAACTCCTATTCTTCTATTAAGACCCTGTAATTCACCATCTGAACATATACAGTTACCTTCTATCTTGATCACACAAACCAAAGAAGTTCTCAGATTGGTTGCAATGAATAATAGCAAGTTAGGAAAACTTCTGCATCATACTTTGTATCCAACCACAATGATAACTGCAAAGGCACCACTAAGATATCACAGATATATACACTAGTTGTCAGTTCAGAAACCTCACTAACATTTTGATATCCTCCCAGAACCAGAATTGAGTTGTTCTGGGAATAATTGCTCTTACTGCATTTGTAATTGATTGGAAAGGGAAGTTAATAAGAAGAAAAATGATGAGAAAAGTTGGGACACGAGTTTTAAAATTAAAAAATAAACTGATGGACGGTGAGGTGAAAGCAGAGGCAAAGAATAGCATCTGAGAAGAAGAATAGCCCATGTGTGCTTTGGGCCCAGACCTAGCACTGACAGCTTGTACTGGAGGAGAAGTTACAGATGGGATCCAGGAGAAAGGGTTCCAATTTCTGCCAATGCACAGTGCTCTTTGTCATGAAACCGGTGAAAATGCACTCTCTTCATAGGCAAAACCAGCAGTTGGCACCCAATGGAAACTTACCATTTTTTAATAACTATCATCCAAGCAGAAAGAACAGCTTTACTGGTGGGATGATAGATGGTAACTGGCAGAAACTACATGTCTGTATTTCACTTTCACCAACAACTAATGAAAATATGAATTGAAAGTTTTCTTCATAGACAGTTTTCTAGGTTTGCTATGTTCTGAGTGAATAGAAAGCGGACATGCACACCGCCTATATCCTGCTGCACCCACACATGCACTGTATGTGGCCATAAGATGACAAGAGACCAAGTGATGTTTATTCTAGAAATAATGACTGATGTATAAGACACAAGAGAGACATGTGACCGATGTAATAAAAACATATCCAGGATATTTATCATAGAAAACAATACGCAGAAAGGCAATTCCTCAAACTGTTGTAATTTGTGACATTGATTTTCAGTTTGTTTTCATTGGTGGTTTGTTAATGCATTTATTAGCCATTACATACATACTTCAAAATGATGAGGTTTCCATATCTATATATGCAAATATAATGTGTCTGGCACGTATATTGATAGACTGGGGAACTATCAAGTTGGTTCTCATTATCCCCTTGGGGCTTCTCTGGATTTTTTTTTGACTATAATAGAAAGACCACCCACTTTCTCCAGTGTATTTTATTTCCTATATGTGGATAGCTGGTAGATTGCAAGAACACAGGATCCTTCAGAACAGCCTGAAACACACTAAGAGCTTCGAGCTCTGACAAACTCTTTAGAAAATAGGGTGATTTGGGCCCAGCTGTGTAAATGTTTTCAGTTTCGCTGCTGAGGCCCTGATTTTGGTTCTGTGCCAAGACAAGCCTTGCTCAAGTTGTTTTTGGCAAAGCCTCCTGGCTCAGGAATGTCAGCATCACTTTCAAAATATGACGGTTTGTAATTTGGACCACAGAATGAAAACCGAGCTTCTGGTGCATTTTGCCATCTAATTACTACGTCCCCAATTACAGTCAAGGAACACCCTCTGTAGCCTGGTGTGCAGGAAGGTTATTCCCATTGTAAGAGAATTCTGCAGGCACATTTCCCTTAGCACATTCCTGAGACATTCACAGGTTTCTAAATTAGCTCGCGTTGTTCTGTAAGGGTAAAAGTGAGCCTGCTCACAGGCCCCTTCCCAGGTAACTCAGAGAGTAAAAGTGCCATGGAGCGATGTTGTGATGTTACTGAGCAGGCTAAGCTATTGCTCCATCTGTGCACATCAGCCAGCAGAGACAGCACATAAGAGGCCCGATTTTGTTGACTGGCAGAGTCTACTGAGGCTTCACCATGTTCTCTTCTCACCACACAGTTTGTCTTTTGCCTTTTCTGAGGCTGCTGTTAGACCTTGGGATGCTTCACTTTGCCCCATTCTCTGAACGGCGCAGGATATCGGTGAGATTTTTTCACCATTCGACTGCGTCAGAGACCCCTTAAGGTTGCATGGCCCTTGTTATCACTGCCTGATGTGTGTCCTGGCCAATTTGTGATAAGGGGAATGCCTTATTTCCTGGTCTCCTGGACAGGATTCTGCAGGCATAAGATAAAAAAACGGCACAGGATACCACGTAGCCATGTTTGCTGATTTCACCGTCTTCCCACTGGCTCCCTCCTGGATTTGCTTTAAAAGCACAAGGCAAAAAGCCAGATTCAGCCCCAGGATGAGCAGATTTGGTTGATGTTTTTCAGATCTCTTCATAGGTATGTTCTGGGCTCTCAGAGGGATTTAAAGCATCCTTTGACCTAGTTGGAGGGGTGTTCTTAAAACACACAGCAGCAGCGGTGTTCTGGATAGCAGTGCTTCAAAGTGAAAGGTCCAACTGCATGTTCTGGCCTGCTTGGCCAATGAGAGACACCAAGACTAATTTCAGTAGCCCTCCCCACCTCTGTCCTGCCTTGCACCCTGCAAAGGCACCGGGCACATGTACTGTGACACAAGGATCATGAGACTCCCATTTGTTCCAGCAGCAATGGCATTGTAGGGGCCGACTAGCTTTATAGAGCAGGAGGGCAGTTGTATGAACCAAAATAAAGCCCAGCTCAGAACTAATGGACCATCAAGTCACAGGCCTCTCTCTGTTCATCACATTTTCTTTCTTTCTTAGCTCAGCAAAGAGGCGGTGGCTCTCATTGCTGGTGACCTGTTCCTGCTGACAGTGGCTAGCCATGGGGATTTCAGACAATCCACTTTGGTGGCTATTTTCCTTGAAGAGGCCAAAGGTTGCCAGGACTTTGTTTGATGTCCCCCACCCCAGCCCATGTGCCACTCAGCATGTCTGGGGCTGAAATGGTGGCATGACTGAGTATGACTGCCATGGCCTTGGGCCGGGTGATGATGGGTAAGTCCACTGCAGAGGTAAGTTACCTGGTGGCTGAGGCACATGGGCAGAAGCTGAGATGCATCACCGGAGCACTTCCACCTGCCCTCAACCCTCTATTTCATGTACATCCCTAAGGCATAGCCATGATCACTCAGTGCCGCAGCAGGGTAGGGTCGAGATCCTGTTTTGAGGTGTCACAGACTCCTTGCTGCCTGTTGAACAACTGTGTCAATGCGATGCTGGGTGACAGCCCCTTGAGTCAGAGCCCAGAGGTGCCTGGGAACAGATGAGAGCAAAGCAAAGTGAAAGGACGTGCAAGGCTTATGCACTCGGCAGCATGGCCTACCGGCCTCTGGGGACTCCATCCCTACGTATCAGCACTGGCGTGATTACGGTGCTACCTAGAGTGTGCAGCTGAAAGCTTCTGCCCCTGCACTGGTACCTGACGGATTGAACACCATAGGCTGCTGGAGCTCCTGGTTCTATGTCAGTTAGTGAGAGCGCAGGACGGTGCCTGTCTCTGCAAGGGCGAGGTGGAGCAACTCTTCTCACCGCAGGTAGAATTAGCTTCTTCTGCAGAAACTGACCCTGGAGTGCTCACTTGACCACAGCCTTGGGAGACTACCTCTGTGGCTGCTGTGGAATCTGAACACAGAGCACTTTCCACCAAAGCCCCTGCATCTGTAATGAGCAGGGAGTCAGCTGAGAGATGTGCTAATTTCATTATTCATGCACATAATTATGGCAGCGGGGCTGGCGGCTTTTTAAGTAATGACGGCTGAGAGGAAGAATTTCCTAACTTTTGTAACACATGGAACATTATTTAACTCTTCAGTTGAAAAGCTCTGCGTAATTCATTCAAAGAGACAGGAGGATAGCACAGGAGTGCAGGCTGGATCTGTCACAGCCAGGAGGTAATGGGTGTGTTTGTTGCAAGTGGCTGCTGCAGTCCAATGTGGAGGAAGCTGAGAAGACCAAGAAACACAAACATTTCTTTCTTTCTTTCTTAGCTCAACAAAGAGGTGGTGGCTCTCATGACCGGCGATGTGTTCCTGCTGACAGTGGCTAGCCATGGGGATTTCAGACAATCCATTTTTGTGGCTATTTTCCTTGAAGAGGCCAAAGGGTGCTGGGACTTTGTTTGATGTCCCCCACCCCAGCCCATGTGCCACTCAGCATGTCTGGGGCTGAAACGGTGGCATGACTGAGTATGACCAAACACAAACACAAAATGTTGAGATATACTCCTCTGAAAAATAATGAGAGGGTTAACCCATGCATTGGCTTGGCACGGGCCTGACACCCAGGAACACTTGACTCCTCAGTGCTACTGACTCGTTGGCTGGGCCGAGTCTCTCAGGTGATAGTTTTAAAGTCCCCTCATTTCGGAGGTGAGAGAGAGCAGCGTGTGTCAGTAGCACTGACAGTCAGGCCCAAAGTGTCGCAAAAGTTGGATGCTGAAAAATGAAGGCTCCCCAAATTAAATGCTACTTGAGCTGGTGTTTTCCTGTCTGTAAAATGGAGTCAATGCTATCTCCCTGTCTGCAGGGGTGCTGCGGGGCACACTCAATATTTGCAAAGCACGAGGGAGTCGAAGAGTGCTGAGATTCGTAGTATTGCAGCCATGAGGAGCCCAGTCACGGGCCGGGTCCCCACTGTGCTGTACAAACACAGAGCAAAATGTTGGCCTCGGGCCCAAGGAGCTGCCAATCGAAGTGTTAGATGAGAGACAACACATGGACCCCGACAGATGGGGATAGGCCATGTGCTCAGCACACCAGTAAATGGCACCTGCCCCTCCAGTGTCTCCTGTGTGACTCTGTCCAATCTCTCTCCCTTTGTGCTGCCTGCCTGCGACTGCCCTGCCTGGATGTGGCTCCCGGGGAGTTTTGAGAAGAGCCCCAGTCTTGACTTCCTTAGGGTTTACGTGTGTAAGCAGCATGCAGGCAGTGGGGGAACAGCCGTTCTGTCGCACACATGGCAGGATCAAAGACGTTGTCTGTTGGGAGCAATTGTCCTGCGACCAGCCGCATGGGAAGGCTGGCTCTGATTTCAGCACTACACAGAAATATGGGGAGCGAGGAGCTAGTCCAAACCCCGGATTCTCTATCCCCACAGCACTCACAGAGCTCCCTGGAGCTTGCCTGCCAGGGTGTCTGGTGACTCCACTGGCCATGCCGGGACACACTGCTCCCCCCTGCTCTGATGGGCGGGTAGAGGTCAGGCCTTGGTTGCACTCTGCTCTGTGCTGTTGCACCACTCATCTCTCTCCAGCCACACTCTATCATCAAGCAACCCACACGGTTTCCCTCTCCACAGGGGTTGTGCCTTTATCCAGCCTAAGCCTTCCAGTGCATTAACCTCAACCTCATTCAAACACGCTCTGCTCTCAGCTACTGCACCAGGCTCCCCTGGCTTATCTGTCGGTCAGGCTGCTGCGATCCTCAGCCCACAGACCCCAAAGCTTCCTGTATCGCAGTGTTTCACAGGGTGCATTACCTGCTTTCCAAGAGACGACCTCAAAGGGAAAGCTCCGCCAGAGGGAGGACCTGAGAGGCACCCAGCTTCAGCAGGGGTGGGTGCCAATGAACAGACCAAAATAGCTGGGATCCCAGCATGGCCCCCAGAAACAAGAACTATCCCTTGCCGCTTACACAGCATAGTCACCAAAGACAAATTTGGACACCCCATCACTACAAATGCCTCTTGCTGATGAGGCTTAAGTGCTAATTCGTGTAGCTCTTCCATTGTATCAGCAGGAGGTTTGTCTTTCATTGGGTTTCATGCTCTAAATGCTTTGGTGACAAAGGTTTGAACAGGTGAGGCATGTCTCATAAGAGCTGGATAAATGTCTGAGTTGGGCTGAGTCTAATTACGCACTGCCCCACTCTGGCTCCCCAGCACCCCATGGGCAGTCGAGGGAGAATCTGGCAGGAGAGTTCAATATTTTTTTTTGATGGGTACTAAAGCTGAGGTACAATAATAAAGGGTTTGTAATGGTACCTGCAGCTCTAGTAACATCGGGTCCTTCCATGCTCAGGTCTCAAGGATTAATCAGGAAACTTTGTGTAATGTGAACAGAGAAGCTGCCACATTGGATCAAGCCAGTGGTCCATCCAGTGCAGTCCCCTTTTTGGGGGGAAAAGGTGATAGTCCCTCATGCTGCATTCACAACTCGTCGCAGAGAGGGCCCAGCACATCCAGCGGCTGTGACCTCTCTGAAACCCCACGTGTTGGTAATGGATTCCCCCTTCTTGTGAACACACTTTAAAAATGTTAATAGGCTGTAAATTACTCTTGCTTTTATACTTCTTAAAATAAGCTTTTCTTCCTATAGATGGTCTCTCTAGCTGGCTTTTGCTCACCTCCTCTTTAGCTGGATCGTAGCGCTCTCATACAGATTTCATAGGGACTATTTTACTTATAAGAATTTTTCTAATATCAGATGGATCTGACAGTTCTGGAGTACTTTCCCGTTCCTACACAGAAGAAAAATAGATTTCCCCACATGTCCATGTACAGAGCTGGCTCCACTGGGGAGCTGAGCACTGCTGCTCCAGCTGGAGACACATAGCATTTCTAGGGGTCTGTCCCACATGGGGCAGGAATCAAACCAGGATCAATGAACCCCTGTTTACTGCAGTTTCGTCCCAGTACTCTGGGCCCAGTGAGGAAACTCATAGTTTTCACTCTTAGGTCTCAGCTGACCACACCGGGAAGCTAACCTCGTCTTCAGCCTGTTTCCCATCTAGTGCAGTGCAGCACCTCGCGAGCTTTGCTAGTTTCTGCAAAATTAAATGTCAGCCTCCACAGATTAAATGGCAAAACATCATGATTTTCCCCAGGGTCAAACTTCATCATGGATCGAATTCACATTCTCTCTGGAATGCTCATAAAATCTCGCGTGCGAATCCCGTGCCTGTGAAACACAAGGCAGGGCCGTTGCGTGTGTCGGCGGGGGAGATGTTACGATTCTGTTTGCTTTGCATGGCAGAGTTAACTAAAAGCAGCCTCCATGTCTGTCAGCAGGGGGCAGTGCTCTGAGGCAGTGCAAACTGGTTTTGACACAGAGAGAAACACACTCCATGATCTCCCTGAGATTTATATTTCAAATTAAGGAAAACAAAACAAAACCAAAAAGAACAAAGATGAGTGGCCCAGGCTGGAAGTTCATGCTTTGTTCCTATCCCAAGCAGCGATTTTACAACTCAGTAATGGAGAAAAGCCAGAAACTCTTGCTTCTGCCAATTTATTTTACATAGAAGTCACTCTGATACTATGTTGATGGCTGGTGATTCAAAACCCCTCAGACAGACAGAAGACGGATGGATGGAAGTATTGAAAAAATATTGCATGGCTCTGGTTTCTATTTCATTTCTTTTTCTGCCGCCCTGTCTTTAAGCTCCTGGCCTCCCTTGTGGTTGGTGCCCTCTGCAAAGGCAGAGATAACCTGGTCTCTTTGCTTGGGGAATAGCTACTCTGGGGCAGCACCTGAAAAGTCAGATTGTCTTGTGTAGCTTTGGCATTGTTACAATGGGCAGGTGTTGGCATCACGGACTGTATTTGCCACCTGCATTCTCTGGAAAGACGCTGCCGGCATAGACATGTCCTTTCAGCTCTCTGGTAGGTCAGCAACTCTGTTGCTGGAGGTATTTAGATTTCTTCCATCCTCTTTTCAGGGCCTCCTCCCAAAGATTAACTGGCTTCTGTGGCTAAGGCATTTTGGAGAAAAAAAGGACACTAATTCCTGAGATGTTACAATTAGATAATAAATGAGACTGGAACTGAAGTGTTTGTAAGCAGTGCAGAATATTTAGGAGACTTTAGACCAGAAGAGCTTTTAATTCAGACTGAGATTTTCTCCACGTAAGTTATTGGATGTGCCGGTGTTCCCAGTGGAAAGCATCATTCATTCTTTAAAATCCTTTTCTTCTTTTTCATTTCCTTCCTTGGCAGTGGAACTGGGAAATTAACAGAGCGGAATGCCTTGTACCTTTGCTATTGATGGGCTTTAGCTAGAGAATTATATACTGCTCAGTGGAGTGCTTGGGAAAAACTTGCCCATAACAGGGTAGGCTTTATCCGATGATAGAGCAATGTATCCATGGAATGGCACTTACCCTCCAACTCCCCTTCTGGGATCAGCTTGTGAATGTGCTTGAGTCTATCAGGGCCTCGAAAGGGCTCTTGCTCACTCACTGAGAGGCAAATATGTGAGAAATAGGATTGCTGCTAGAAATAGCAATGGACTGCTGAGAACATAGTTTCCTAGCTGTGGCGGGAGACAAGTGGGCTGCCCTCCGCTTTGCAACGATGAAGAAATGCCACTAGTGCACCCCACTCCCATTTATCGCATATGGAGTAGAGAAAGCTATGTGGTGGGAATTTCCAATTCCATAAAGGCTTATTCCTGGGTTTTAATTCCTTTTTACCCAGCCTCGGCGAGACTGTAAATCCCATAAATTACCATCAAGGAGCCCCTTCAAGTCTCACACCCAAGTACTTGCAAAGACAGACTCCGTATTTCCAGGATCCCAAAGCCTGTCAAAGTGAGATCCTTCCAAACTATGGAGAGTTCCCACCCACTGTCAGATCTTCCTGGGAAAGTCTGTTGGGACACTAAAATTACTCATTTCAAAGATGTTGTTCTGAAGAATCCAGCCACATGGTCTGGTTTACCTCACCAGAGCTAGATGGGGGCTTTCCAATTCGGATGCAGAAAATTGGATGGCGGTCAGGGCACTGCAGAATGCTGCAATTTCCACCCAGAAATGAATGGTTCATATTTTGATTCTAGTGTTCTAAGCCTGCAGATCATATGGTTCAGTGATTGTTTCCTCTATTGACTTTAACCCTTGCGAGGCCCTTTACTCTAAGGAAGATGATGAGCTCCTTCTTTAAAATAGGAGAAGAAGAAGTTCCTCGCCCTGATTTTAGATAGAACCACTCCACTGAGCATGGGACAAATTAACCTTAGAAGAGCAGCCAGTCAAACACTGCAGTGCCAACCGGAGGAATGCTGTGTCCTGTCTCAACCTGAGTTAGCTGGTACTAATAGTCCTGAGGGCTGGAGGACCTGGGGACATCTTTCATTTCTGACAACAAGAAAAGTGAGCTCCGTTTGTGACAGTATTTATTTGTGTTTGGAAGTCTGCTGGCCACATTTCGTAGGCAAACCCAAGAACTCCGATCAGAAGAAAAGAAAACTCAGTCCTAGGAGCTGCGGGTAAAAGATGGAAACCAAGCATGAAGAATCCATTGAAAGCAGTGAGGCTGGCAGAGGGGTGAGAGAGAGAGCATGTCTGTATGGAGTGATTTCTTTGTTGTAAGCTCCACAGGAGCTTAAAGTTGTCTACCTTCTGCTACTGCCCTCTGAGTCTTGCCCACACAGGGTGAAGGATATGCTGCAGCTGCAATTCCTGCAAGATGAACAAATGTCTTATGTATTCAGAGCTTCAGAGCATAGATGGTTCTTTGACCCCAACTGCCTTTCAACATCAAACAGTTTATTCCACTATGTGGCAGGAAAGGGTCCTGGCAGAGTCTGGCATCAGCAGGGGGTGGGGACATCACTGGATAAACCTACTGCCACTTCCTGGTCACAAGGCATCAGAACTTTGCTGATTTGGAGAAACTCTGCTGGTCTCTGTTGATTTTTCCATTACCACAAAGACTGGAAAATGCTGCTAAAGAGCAGTGGCCTAATTCTGCTGTCAGTCACACAAGGTACATTGCGACTCATTCATCGAAGAGGTACCTTGTCTCCCACCACAGCTCTGGCAGGCTGATTCTCCCCATGGTAATGTCAGGTGCCTTGGGCAAGTTTGAGACCTTTCTTTGTAGATGAACAGCTGTGCATCAGAACATAGGACTTGCCAGCCTGGGTCAGACCAACAGCCCATCTATTTTTGTATCTTGTGCAGTATGGGGCCCAGTGGACAGTGTAAACACCCCATAATAGACAATTATGCATTAACATGCCCAGGAGAGAAGCTTCTTCCTACACGCAGGCAGCTAATGGTTGGCTTAACTCCTGAAGCAGGAGTGCTGGCATCCCTTACACCTTTTGTTCTTCCTAGTGTAACTGCAGAAATTCTCACAGAAATTCTGTGTTTTAGGAGTTCAGAATTTTCCAGAGAAGTGACTATCCTGGTTCCCTTTCTGCTCTTGGGTGTAACTGCAGGGGTCTCCCTTGTACTTTAATTTACATGATGAAAGACTCTCCATTAACACTTTCAGGGTAGTCTAGATGGTAGCTATGGCCCCCAACTCTTATGCACATGCTGAATTCTATGCACCAGAGTCAACTGGACTATTCATTAAACACAGGTACAAATCTTCACAGGCTCTGGGCTTTAAATTGTAGGATCTTTGGGGCAGGATATTGTCTTTGTGTGGACAGAGGTGATCACAACCATTTCGCTCACATTAAATGTTACCTGCAACAATAATGATACTTAAGGTCAGCACAACCCATTAGGCGACCTAGGAGGTTGCCTAGGGTGCTAACATTTGGGGGTCCGCAACTGCGGCGGCCGGCTCTTCTGCTACCCCAGTTGTCAGTGGTATTTCGAGGGCGGGACCTTCCGTTGCCTCTGTCGGGGGCAGCATTTCAGGGGCGGGACTTCCCGCTGCCTAGGGCAGCAAAAAAGCTGACGGTGCTCCTGACGATACTGCTCTGGTCTTTGAGAGAAGGAAAGGCAGTCATTGGCTATTAGGGAGCAGGGGCAGGAAGGATCGTACATTTGGCAGAGTTATCCCGTTTCTTGGTATTGTGGGTGCTTTTCTGGCCCCTGTGTCTGTTGTGTAGGCTCCTGGCGGCCTGCAGTATGGTAGGTGAATTAAGTTATCCTTTCTGGTAAGTGCATTTCTCAGTCACATTGTTCGCCAAAGGAGCTGTGAGATCCTAGCAGCATTTCCTCTTGTGCATAATGTCACCTCTCCCTCTTGCATAAGTTCCTTCCATCAGTCTGGTGCGCAGAGCAAAGTTAGGCACAAAATATGCCTGCCATGCTCTATCAGATAGGATCAAATCAGTTGCTCCCTCAGTAAATCCTGAGCCAAACCACTTTGTTTCCACATAGGAATCTCACGCTGGGTAAAATTAAAGGAGGAAATAATTATGTGTCTGTTAATATTTGCAGTCCTCCCAGCTCCTTGGCTTTTAACAAGGGAAGTACAAGTCGTCCTCCCGACTCATAGCAAAGGTTTCACAGAAGGAAACACAAATGGGTTCCCCTCCCTTAGTTTGCCAGGGTGCGGTAAAACAGCAAACATCATAAATCCTGGGCAAATGGGCACCAGTCTTGTTTCCTTCAAAGTGATGTTCTCTATAATTGTCTATGACACAACATGCTACAGATTAGGAATTTTTCCCGTAGCAGATCATCAGAGCACAGTGAAGCATTGTGGCTGAGGTAATTGAATGTCTTCTTTAAAACAATACGCTGCAAAAAATCTCCTGACAAGTCCTAGTGTCTTATTTTAAACAAATAATTCCCAGGATGGGGCGGGGGGAGGGGACCTTATTGCTACATTTGGGGCGGTCCAGGCCTCATCTAGACTAGGATTTGGGTGTGACATGGCACCTACGAGCTGATGCGTTCTAACTAACACTTTCCTGACTAATCCAGATCTAGCGCAGATGAGGCAAAATGCAGTTAGCTTGTGCTGAAGTGGCCTAGTTAACGCCAAGGGGGCAACCTGACTGTTAGCTCAACTTGTTTAGCTCACGTTAGTGTCCACACGCACTAGATGGCTCAGCTAGAATGTGCTAGCGAACATCACACCCTAAGCTCCGAGTCCAGGCAAGGCATCCGTGTGCCACCACGTGAAGTGTCAGACCATCGGCTGGGCAGATGTGACATGGAAACACGTGCTGGGTCTGGCTGACTTCCCTGAGAGTTGGGATTTCTGAACCTTCATTTATCAGAGCAGGGAGCGTCCTGAAGCTGAGATTCCCAACCGCCACTCCCTTTGGTGCTGCAGGGAGGTGACTCCCGGACAGTTCATGCCTGGTGTCACAGCTGGCAGCTCGGCAAACATGCTATGGGCTGTTACCACCCACTCCCCACCACCATCTCTCTTCTCCTTTGGCCTCATGGCAGCTGTCTGTGTATTACCGGCCACACTCTATTGATCGGGGGATGGGATGTTATGCTCCAGAACCTCTACGCTGCCCATGTCTTTCCCTGGACGTCCTGGAGCCTTTCCTCCTCAGGGATGGGCTGGGTTACGTGCCCCACACAACAGCGCAATGCTCAGTTAAAACAAGATTTACTGCCAACGGAAAGAGAAGCTAATTAAACCAAGAGAAGCAACTGGCACAACAGAGCTGGACTGGCACTTTGCAGGAGCTAAACAAGGTGAGCCATTTCCAGCGTCCGTTACAGAAAGGAAACCAACAAGTTTTCATGGTCCAAATGATCTGTGTCTCTGAGCCCCATGTGAGAGTTCCAGCCCCAGGCTGTCCAGTGAGAGACACCTCCTAGAGAATCTCACCAGCACTAGCGCTCAAAGCATTTTACAGAGGAGGTCAGCATCATCACTCCAGCTTACACAGGGGGAAAATGAGGCACAGTGGGGCAAAGTGACTTGACCAAGGTCATCCGCAAACTTTATAAGTGTACTCTCCTTTATCGCCTTTATCCAAATCACTTACAAAGATATTCAATAGCACCAGATGCAGGACAGATCCCTGTGGGACACCATTTGATGTGTCCTTCCTATCGATTGTGAACCATAACTACTCTCTGAATATGGCTTTCCAGCCAGTTGTGCACCCGTCTTATACTAGGTTTGTCTAGACTATATTTTTTTAGTTTATGAGGCCATGGGTGACAGTATCGAAAGCCTCACTAAAGTTGAGGTATATGACATCTACTGCTTCCCCCATCCACAAGGCTTTTTTCTCTGTCCAAGAAGGATATTAAGTTGATTTGACATGATTTATTCTTGACAAGTCAATGTTGACTCTTACTTATTGCCTTATTTTCTTCTAGGTGCTTAACAAATTGATTATTTGGCCCATTATCTTTCTGGGTACTGAAGTTAAGCTGACTGGTCTATAATTCCCCAGATTGTCCTTATTCCCCTTTTCATCGACAGGTACTATATTTGCCCTTTTCCAGTCCTCCGGTGTCTGTCCTGTCCTCTGCGAGTTCCCAGAGGCAATCTCAAATGGCTTAAGGAACTGGCTGAAGAGCTCTCTGAGTATTCTAGGATGTGTTTCATCAGGCCCTGCTGACGTGAACACATCTAACTCATCCAAGTCATTTTTAATTGTCCTTTTCCTATTTTAGTTGCAGATCCCACCCCATTTGCACTGATGTTCACTATGCCAATCAGCCAGTCACTGCTCATCTTTTAGGTAAAAACTGAAACAAAAAAAAAGCATTTAACACTTCAGCCATTGCTGCGTTTTCTGTAATTGCTTTTCCTTCCTTATTTAATAATGGGTCTACCCTGTCCCTGGTTTTCCTCTTGCTTCTCAGGTATTTGTAAAATGCTTTCTTGTCACCCTTTATATCTCTAGCTAGTTTAACCTCCTATTGGGCCTCAGCCTCTCTCATTTTCTTCCTCATGCTTGTGGTGTTGTTTTTTATATTCATCCTTCAGAATTTAGCCTAGTTTCCTCTTCTTGTATGACTCTTCTTGAGTTCCAGGTCACTGAAGGTCTCCTGGTTAAGCCAGGGTGGTCTCTTGCCATACTTCCTATCTTTCCTATGCATTGGCATAGTTTGCTCTTGTGCCCTTAATAATGTTTCTTTGAAAAACTGCCAACACTCTTTCCCCCTGAAACTTGCGCCCCCCAGGATCTTACATACTAGTTCTCCAAGTTTCCTGAGCTCTGTCTTCTTGAAGTACATTGTTTTTATTCTGCTGTTTTCCCTTCTACCATTCCTTACACTCATGGACTCAGCCACTGCATGATGGTTGTCACCTAATCTGCCTTCCCCCTTCAGATTCTCAGCTAGTTCCTCCCTGTTTGTCAGAGTCAGATCTAGAACCGCCTCTCTCCTGCCACTTTCTCCACCCCCCATAAGAAAAGGTCGTCTCCAATGCATTCCAGTCATAGGCATGTGGGGCTGGCAGGGAGGGCCCTTGAGAGGTCATCTAGTCCAGGCCCCTGCCCAGAGACAGGACCAAGTAAGCCTAGATTCCGACAGAAGAGTTTAGTTGATGGCACTTTTTGTTATCTTCCCCATGAGTGATAGTAGATGAGAGAATTCAGTGCTAGCACCCCCTCAGAGGAGTGTCACCCCACTGCCAGACCTTCACGTCTCTGCTTGAGCCCTTTCCTGTGATGCATTACAGACATTGGTTTGCTTGAGAAAGAGTTGTTCAATATCTCCCAGCAGCTAGTGAAACCTCAGTGAATTCTGGGTATCATATCCCGAGCTGCCACTATCCCAGGCACACACGCATGGAGCATGTGCACACACACGTGGCAGAGGGGCAGGACAGATTTTGTCCTAGTTTTCTGTGACCTCAGGCAGACAGAACCTCACGTCCATTTTTCAGCTGGGTGAAAAGTGCACCTGTTGCACTGAAAATGCTGATGCAAAACCACAGCATGGTGGTGTAAAGATGATTTTTCAGCAGCCTCGCTGGCTGGGAGAATCTGTTCACAGGGCTCTAGTGCATGCTGAGCTTTGGTTCTCTGGTTAATGACCTGTACATTATGCAAATGGGTTATTAAAATGAACCGCGGTGAGTAGCTGAGGAGAGGCATTGAGGGTCTGTCTGCATGAGGGTAATTTGCACTGGAGTAGCCCCGTAGATTCTGAGCACGGGTGTGCCGGGGGCTTTGGACCAATGTGACTTGCTCAGGGGAGGTAGATAGTACAAACTGGCCCTGAGTTACCCACTTTTGCACACCATTTACTGCTAGCTAATCCTGTCAGCAGAGTGAAAAACCCAACCACATCACTCTAGCGCCAATGACTTGTTAATGATTCATGTATTGACCAGCTCAGGCTGCCTGGTGACCTTAAACAATCACCCAAATTCTGGGTCGAACACTTTGACCTTTTAAGCCAGTTCAGATTCTTCCTGCAGGAGGGACCAGTGTCTACTTTGGTTTGCAGGAAAATCCCCTTTAAATTCCCGGTGCTGGGCAGGCTGCATGTACAGAAGAGTAAAGCTGAGCCAGGATCCGTCCTTCCATGATGGAAAGTTATTGTCACTCACTTCAAGGTGATGCTCTCTCCAACTTGACAAGCCAATTCTTGTTTAATTATTGAAGGGATCCCTTAGACCAGTCCATGCAGAGCTAACTCCAGCGTTCCCTGGCACCGGCGCCAGCCACAGGAAGACATGGTGGAGGTGTGAGCAGCAGGGATTCTGGAAACTGCTGTGTGTCCTAGGCCTCCCACTATCCCAGCCCTCAAAGGGGGATTCATGCTGCCCAGGTATTGTCTCACTGTCAGCTGCTGCCCAGGTGCTCACCTGTCACTACAGCTGGGCAAAGAGCTGCCCTAGGGGAATTCACCTCGTGTGCACAGCACCTCCCTGCAAGCTCCAGGCCCTCTGGGGCCGCACCAGGGCACAGAGACGCGGCTGAGAGGCCTGCAGAAGACCACATGCTAGAGTCAGACCCCATCTGTCCCCATCAGCATTGCCGTAGTGCCGCCAGCACAGCGCAACCTGCTGCCTCTGGCTGCCTCCAGGAGGTTCTGCCCCTTCCTGCGGTACAGCCACTCAGCACCCGGCTGTCTGCTTCCTACTGGGGTGGGAGTGGGTGACACTGAACCTCCCTCCCCACAGGGGAAGGCTGCTGCAGACAGCAGTGGGCAAGCTGTAACGTGAGACGCCCAGCTAACGTTCACTACAGTCTGGGCACAATCCATTGATGCTGCCACAACTCAGTTACGCCCAGATATTCTGCACTCCCAGAAATGCAAGTGTGCACAGACTGGATCCCAACTGCTCACGGGTAAGTACCCGGCACTGACTGAGTGCACACCTTTTGCACACACATTTGCATGTGTGCACGTGCACACACTCCCCTGTCAGATCAACAGTTCTCTGCACGGTTATGAGAGGCTGAAGTGAGACAGGCATTGCCTCCTGTGTGTTCCCAGGAGAGAGAAGGAATCCCGGAAACCCTCCTTCCTCCCCTCCATTGTTTCCCCTCCACTACAGCAAGAGCAGGGCCCCAAAGCTGCACTGAGACTCACCAGAATGGGCGCTCTGGGCAGCGGCCTCTCAGACGACAGGCAGCACCCGAGAAGACCAACTGCAGGATGGTCATGGAGCAAATGAAGATGGTGTTTTGCATCATGGAAACAACCACAGCAACGAAACAGCCTGTGCCATCTCCCAGTGCCTGCTGAGTTCCAGCAGCTCCAGGCAGCAGCTCTTCTGTCCATGGCTAGCTGAGGTGCTGCTTGAGGGCAAAACGACATGGCTCAGGCTCTGTTCCCCAACACCCCTCACTGCTCCTCTCCTTATTCTGTGCTGCACTTCTCTGAATTGTCTGGTGCCTCCCACCTGGGAGAACACAGACCTGTGTGCTGGTTCTGTATATGGCCTGGGCTACATTAATAGGCAGGTTTCCATGACTAGAAGGATGCTCCTATCATATAAAGCAGTGACCCGTAAGTCAGATGGAGGTCATGGGTTTCATTCTTAAGGATGAAAACCACCCATAGCGGGAAGATACAGTATGGACAACATACACACCGCCTTTCCCCATAGTTATTATATGGCCTAAGAGATCTTCTTACTTCCTCTGAGGAATCAACCCTGCCTAGAAGATGGGTTGCGCCATCCTTCTTGTTTGAGCAATGCAAACCTGGCACAATCCCACTAGCCCTTGTGTACTTTGACATCTCCTCTGTAGGCGCTGGCCATGTGCCTCCTGCCAAACACGCAGCCCTGCCGAGCGGGGGCCCCGGCAAATAGCACGGTTTGCAGTGACAATACATGGGCCACAACAGGCGTCTGTGGAGCAATCAGTGGTGGGAGAATTGAAGCTGGTTCACCAGTCCGGGCTGTGGGCATTTTGCCACATTTCACTGCAATCCAATCTGCTGCCCATGCTCCCAGAGGTAGCAGCTGCCCAGCATTCGGTGGCATTGTGGCCTTCCAATGCCCGCAGCAGCTAGGCCGTTCAGAGGTGCCTGAGCACTCCCTGGCGAGTTCTCACTCCGACGGGGGTGGTCTGCAGAGCCAGAGCTCCCCACCCCCACAGGCAGATTGGCTGCTTGGCGCATGCTTGTGGATCATGGGACTCAAACACCTGCCTGCCCCTCTTGTGGGGAAGGACCAAGGGAGGACCCCATACTTGGGGGCAGGGGCTTCTGGGGCCACCCAAACAGAGGCCTCAATAGCATGGGGATCAGGAGGGAACAGGGACTGTTAAATTAGTACATGGAGGGAAGGTGATTATTCCACAATGCCGCCGCTATTAACATACAGCGAGCTGCACAGCAGACAGCACCTTCTTCCTCCTGTTCGGGGCCTGCGTCCGTGTGCTGGGTAAGCCTGTCCAACAATGGATCGATTGTCTGCAGGGTCACTCTCATGCAGCCACTGCCCTGCTGTAACACTGAGGCAGCCTGTCAGCAGGGGAAGTGAGAGAAGGCTGCTTTGTGGAACTGGAAGAAACTCCTTCACCACAGAGCCTGCTAGCTCATTTACATACTCCTAGTTTAATTCTCCTAGGGTATGCAAATATATGCAAACAGCAATCCAGAGAGAGTCAGAAATAGCACAGAACATTAAAATCACCCTACTTGAATATTGTTTTATGCAAACGATGTACGCACGCAGTGTGTAGTTGATTTAAATAGAAGCAATGTCAGCATGGCAGTTATTTACCCTTCCAACGATCTTAGCCATTTTTTTATTAAACGTATATAAAATGGATTGAACAGGCCTGAGCACAGCCAGTGTATTTTAATCTTAGCCTTAACTAACACTAAGAAAAGGGGAGAATGTCCCCCCTCGACACACAGAGGGCATTTACCTGTTATTTTTCATAATTTGCTATTTGCATGATTGATCTGTAGTTTGTGAGGCTGGACACTGCTGGCATTGATTAGCTCACTGCCGTGCCTGCCAGTGGCGAGAGGCAGGATCAGCCCTCGCTGGGGGTTTAATGCAGCGGGGACCTGGCACAGGGGTCTCATGCGGCTGCGGCTGGCCTGGGTGAGCTGTCTCAGACTCCTGGGGCTCAGGCTGGGGGGGCTATACAGACATTCGGGCTTGAGCTGGAGACCGGGGATGGGGTCTCAGAGCCCACACTCTTGCCTGAGCCCAAATGTTTTCACTGCAATTTTATCTCCCTGCAGCCTGAGCCGCAGGAGCTCTAGTCGGCTGAACCGGGCTCTCAGACTCGATACCATGGGTTTTTAATTGCAGTATAGATGTTTCCTGAGTGACGGGTTGTTTTAGAGGCAGCTACCTGGAGAGCAATGACAACCCAAACCTGGGAGGTGGCTATCTCCAGACCCTCTGTTTCTGTCCCTTTAAACAGGCCATAGTGAGATTCCATGCAAGGCTGACAGCAGGGGGATAATGTTACACTTTAAGAGTTTCCTAAGGGATCACATCTGTGTGCAGGCAGAAGATTGGGTGGTTGTTCTGGACTTGCTGTGGGGAGGAGCAAAGTGAAACCTCCTCAGGGATTAGGGAGGGCAGCCATACGAGATTACAGCATCCTTCAGCAATGTGCTTGCTGGAGATGGTTTGTGTGTTTTGGGAACCGTTCCAGAGGGTTTCACAGGCAGCTCTTGCTGCAGGATGGGCTGATTACACTGTGGTTTAGGCCCTTCCAAGCTGGGTCAAGTGGTATTTCTCCTACACACATATTTGCACTGAAGATGCTGTGTGCTGGGAGTGGATCGGGATTAATAACATTCAGATGATAAGCACATTTCAAATGAGTTTCTTTTTGAATTTCATATTGGACAGCACTAGATTTATGTAACTCATTTATAACTATAGTCTTCAGACTGTGCTATCCATCTAGTCCAGCTCCGAGAGCCGCCACTGGTGCTCTCGCAGTTGCAGGGAAGCTGGATTAGGACTTTATGAAATGATCTCTGAAGTGTCATTCTGATGCTTTGGGTGGGGGGTGGCGGCAAAGGGTGAGCTATCTGGTTTTAAAATTCTGCAGCGATATCTTATGGAGCAGGTTAAAGGGCTCCAAGATCCACATGTTGCAGTTTGGTTGTGTGTGAGGATTGCTGAGGAGTTAAATTTCATGTCTGAGGCTCTAATCACTGGGTTAGCGCATAATCCAGGCTTTAAGGATGGAGTGTCTGAAGTCAGCCATCAAGTGCATGCTGCAGAGTCTGAGCATGTGCCCACGGAGATCAGTCCTGTCAGTCCTGTCGTCAGATCTGGGGAGTCCTGAGTGAAGAAGGCCCACTGCCACGAGGGTGAGAGGCAGTAACACACTGCCGGATGAGCGTATGCCTCACAAGGTGTTTACACGTTCCTCTGTGCAGGTGTGCGGGTGAAAGAGTGTGTGCATGTCCGATTGTAGGCAGACGTGGGCTTGTGTAGCTATGCAAGCATGGTGTGTGTGGGTGTGTGTGTAAAGCCAGCACACGTATATGATCGAGATGATTTAACCACAGAGGAAGAATTCCCTTTGGCATTTTTTTCCTCCCAGATAAATGCTCGTTGAGTTGCATTTGTATGGCACAATGGTGACATCAAGTGGCCAGTTGGGGGAATTGCAGGTGCAGGTTTGTACAGTTGGTTGAATTAAAGCTCTTTTAAATCTGTTAGGTTTAATTAAATAAGTGTCTATGTGGGAGTGATCTGTGTGATCACTGCAGACCATATCCCTGTGGCACAGCATCTGAGTGTCTCTTTGAACCTGGCTCAGATAGAGCCACCCTTTGCTGCAATTCACCCAGTTCTCACATCCCTCTTACACGTCCAGGCTCTGGCTGGGACTCCAAGGCTGCCAAAGGCGGTGGCTTTTTACAGCAAGACAGCGAATGTGGTGAGCTCTCCCTCTGTATGGCCTTAGTGAAGGCAAGGCGCTGGTGTTTTACTGAGCCTAGCCCCTCCACTCATGGCTGGCCTCACAAATAAAGGCTACGGAGCTTCGTCTCCACCAGGAGTTTACAGCGGGGATGCTCACACATGCAGGTTATACCACTGTGAAGACAGCTCTATGCGAGAGGCTTCTGGCTGGAATAGGCACTTTTCAAAGAAGGTTTCCTGGCCTCTTCAGTGTTGCAGACCCATGAGGTTTGGAGAGCTCAGCTAAGCACGGGGAGCTTGCTGAGCCCAACCCAAACTCTGAACTCTCCAAGGCTTGCTTCAGGCTGGTAGGAGCTGGTCTAATGGAATAGAAAGGAGACATCTAAAGGCTTTGCTAAACCCCCTCCAGATTATGTTCTGTAATTTTGTTTAGTTTCTTTGTATCTGCGGGGAAGGACTTGCTAGGAACATTTGGGTGGTGTATTCAGTAGGAACCAAACAACCAATAGGCTGGACCAAAGAATTCTTAGCCTATGACCAAAATGCAGGGCACTCTTCCCCTGTCATGGCTAGAGAATGACTCAGTCACTCAGCGCATCTCTAATGGCCAGAACCTGCCACTGACCCAGCCCCTCTGACTGCATCCCGAGGAGAGAGTGTTTTGGGGGTAAACTCGCCTGAACATCCCCTCTCTGTATTAACCAGCACTGACAGCCAGACAAATGGGACATCACCAGACACACACTCAGTGCGTGATCACAGAGTAAATGAATGTGAAAAGAGAAAGAGGAAAGAAAGTGAATGAGAGAGCGAGCCAGCTATACGGATGGCTCTATACATCATGTGACAGACACCGTTTGTACTCTATCATGTGTATGTCATAGAGCTTATCTTCTGAGGTCCTGCTGAGGTGGAAGCCGAGTGGTAAGACAGAGGGTACTTTCATCCTAATTAAACATCACAGGCATGACAGATGAGGCCTGCACCGAGTGTTTGTGTTTGGTCAGGAGAGTTGTATCAGAGGAGTCACACCCGGAACAGTCACGCTGTTCCAATCCTATAGAAAGTAATCAGCTCGCTGCGCTTTCCAGGCCCCGACTCATTTCAGAGAGTGGCAGGTAATACTAGCTGCAGTCAGGGAGCCATGGCACACTGCCTCCCACCATCTCTCCCAGCTGCAATGCTTTTCATGGAGACGCACACTGCACTCCGTCTCCCGAGACAGCGGCAGGCCAGGAGACGCGGTGCTTTGCCCTGGAGCCGCTACCTCCCACACAGAACACAAGAAGGGCACGATCAGCTGGAAGCAGAAATCCCCAGCGTGAGAGCACAGGAGCCCTGAGCACTGTCGCTGAATCTAGCCTGGGTGGCGGCCGTGTTTCCAGACACAGACGCCTTCCCACGTCCCAGCTAAATGAATTATCCACCAGAAGCTTTTTGATGAGCCTCTGCTTGCCTCCCCTCTGCCCTGCTAAGCAGCAGGGTGTCGAGGCAGTGCTGCTGGGACCGGCCCCATCACTTGGTAAAACCTCACCCAGTCTTGGAATGGCCCGAGAAAGGGTCCAGAGGGTGGGGGAGAGACAGGACAGGACCCTGGAACTAGACTGTGGGCAGGGAGAGGAGGAAAGCGTCTGTCCTAGTGCTCTTAAGCGTCCCTCCTCCTGTTCCTTTTCTGCCTCCCCAGTGACCTGACCCTGCCGTCCAGATGGCTTGACAAACTACAGCACAGACACACATCCAGTCACCTCGGGGATAGGGAGGGGTCTGCACTGCTCACCACTCCAGCTAAGACAGTATAGGATATACCTGCTCCCCAGCAAGGGACAGAGGGTATCCCTAGTTTGCCAATCTTAGAATCTGAGGCCACCAGTCAATATTTTGCAGTTACAAATAAATGGCCCAAAGACTCTCTCATGGGAAGTGCAGTGCCTCTCTGAGTGCGCAGCTGAGCATGAAGGAGCTGGAGCTAGACACAGGCATAAGAAGGCATTTCTGCTGTCTTCAATTTGTTTAAAATGTGTTATCATGCAAGTGCCAGGCGATGCGAGTGACTCTGGCTGCGGAGGAAATGACTCTACAGTGGAGTTTTCAATCAAGCGCACAATTGCATTTTAGCTTCTTTCTGTTAAAGACAAATTTGAGGGTTCGTTTTTGCCTCCGAAGCCCGGTCTCTGCAGAAGCAGTTAACTATCTAATTTTTAAATACATTTAAAGCAAACTCTGATGGTGCTGAATGAAATCTCAGGGCTCTGGACAGGGCCTAAGGGCCAGCATGCTGTGGCAGGGAATGCTGAGTTAGAGGCATTTTGCAACCATTTGTCAGAGCTTTCAGGAATCTGACGAACCCCGAGAGAACAAACACACTTCAAAGAAAATACAGGCTCCCACACCACGGGGCAGCTGGACAAGCGTTCTCTGAACCCTGCTTCTCAAATCCAGCCCTGAGTGCAATTTCATTGACTTCAAGGTAGTTGTGTCGACTTAGGCAAGCGCTGCATTTGACCCTATGGGCTGTGGAGTAATGAAAAGCCCATCCAAGGAATGCAGGAGGAGAGAATTTATTACCTGTGGGAAGGTCAGCTTCTTTCAACACTTTGGAGGGGATAAACAGGAGATCTGGTTAATGATCAGTCTGACTTCCTGAGGTAGAAAGTAGCTGGGAACTGAAATAGCGCACGTGAGTGAGTGATGCCTACAGGTGAGACTGGCAGAGCGTTTTGCAGGTAACAATGGGATATTATCATCTGTTGTGTTTTGCAGATTGTGTTTGTCTCTATGTAGAGCTAAGCACTGGTGTTTGTCCACTGCATGTTACCTATCTTAGGCCTTAACATACTTTGGGTCCTTTTTTTTCAAATAGGAATAAAATGAGGATTCTAGTTCTCTCTCTGCTAGCATTTGGTGGCCATTGTCTGTGTGTGCCCAGAGGAAGGGGGAGTCCCGTGACGAGTATGTTCTGTGAGTGGGATACGCAGATATTGTAGGATCTGGGCCCATCGCCTTGTGTTGCTAGGCTGGTAGGTTTAACCTAACAGATAACATTTTATTCATGGTTTAAGGATAAAGAGAGGCTTGGATGTGAAAGGGATTTTCTTTGCATTCATCAAGGCGTTGAACGCATGGTTGGTGTTAGAAAAAAGCTGATATATGTTAGAGAACCTGTTCATTGGGGGGTGGTAATCCCCCCTGGGCAGAGGGGCAGCACAAACCCTGGGCAGATGGAATCATCCTGACCATCTCGTCTGACCTTCCACTTCAGTCCACGGGGCTTTGTGCTAAATCTCTGCAGGGCCGCCCAGAGGATCCAGGGGCCTGGGGTCTTCGGTGGCTGGGGGCCCTCGCCACCGAATTGCAGTGAAAGACCCAGCACTTTGGCGGCAGGTCCCAGGGTGCAAGGATCCCCCACCGCGGGTCTTCGGGGCACTTCAGCAGCAGGTCCCGGAGCGGAAGGACCCGCGCCGCAGGTCTTCAGGGCACTTCGGTGACGGGTCCCAGGGTGGAAGGAATCCCCGCCGCGGGTCTTCGGGGCACTTCGGCGGTGGGTCCTGGAGCGGAAGGACCCCCCCACCTCAAAATTGCCACCAAAGACCAGGAACGAGTGAAGGACCCTGCTCCAGGGGCCCTGAAAAACTCTTATGGGGGCCCCTGGGGGCTCGGGGCAAATTTCCCCGCTTCCCCCACCTCGGGCAGCCCTGAACCTCTGCACTGGAGGAAACTGCACTTGCTCAGTCAGCTAGCACCCGTCAGCCTGGGCATCTCCCACTAGGGGAGAACAGTGAACCACACAGAAAACTGGCCCCAGACTGATCCGCTGGGGCCTGTAGCCCTCTCCCGGGCAAAGCAATGAAGCAATGAGAAAGGTAATGTTGAAACTGGGCTAAATGATGCAGCGTGGTGCTTTCCTGGCATCTAGCAGTGAGCATCCCAGAGTGCAGGGAAGTCTTAGCCACTGCTCATGCCAGCTCTAGGCTAGCTGAGTCCATGTCATACACATTACTGGGCTCAGGGCAGGAGTGACTGGTGAAATTCGCTGGTCTGAGTTACACAGGAGGTCTCTTCCGTCCTTAAAAACTGTGTGTCTAGGAATGTACCTGAAGGGAAAACTGACCTTTCCCACTTCTTTTCTGTCTCTTCTTCTGCAGTGACTGTGCTCCCTGCATCACCCCTGTCTGTCTCCCTGCTTGGACACCACACAGTCATCTTCCCCTCCCTGCCCCATTCCAGCAGAAACGGCCCCTTCACAGGTCTCGGGACATGAATGCATTGGGAGCCAGTCACGTCTGTTTCCCTTGTACTGGTGCTTGCTGCTGACAGACTCACCCTGGGACTACAAGCTTGTCTCCAAGGTCTGTCCATGGGGAAATGTAAATACACCGGTAAGATCCGGGGGTCTGTGGCTAGAGTTATACAAGGGGTTGGCCCTCTCTAAGCAAACACCCACAATTATCAGCGTAGATGTTAGTGTTTGTATCACTTGAGGCCTTTGGAGTGGTTTTTAATTGAGACCTGGTGTTTATTCAGAGAGATCCTTGCTGCAGTGACCTTTCTGAACTGCCACATTCCTTTTAATTATGAGTGGCAAGTCATGGAAATTTGGGCCAGTGATCGGCAGCTAAAGTAACTTTCTTCCTTCCCACAATTCTTTAGGTTCCTTCCTATCAATAGTCAGAATGTTGGCTACTTTTCTGGGATAAATAACAACCTTTGGCCCCTGCCTTTCTTTGGCAAATGCTCAACATTTCATTCTTTTCAGCAGCTCCTAGGAATGCAGCTGAAAAGGCCTCCCCAGGCTTGGCCATTGTCTGTGTGTGCCCACGGGAAGGAGGTGGTCATGTGGAGAGCATGTTCTGTGAGACAGATACACAGGTACTGTAGGGTCTGGGCCCCTGCCTTGTGTTGGTAGGCAGGTAGGTTTAACCTAACAGCTATAACATTAATAAAATGTTAAGGGTAAAGAGAGGCTTGGATGTGAAAGGGATTTCCCTTGTATTGCATGCAAGGAAGGACATCAACCCCTGGCTCATGTGGTGTGTCTGTCACTGCAACCCTTCTTATCCTGAGCTCAGCAGAGGGCAGGGAGCGCTCACCAGAAAGCAGTTGTTCTCTCCTGAGATGGGGCTGGTGGGGGAGGCAAGTGTCCCAAACACAGTCTGTAGGGGATGCGTGGTGGGGTGTACAAACCCCACACGCACTGGGAGTGGTTAATGGAGGCTTGTGGGCCCAATCAACCACACACCACCAGACCTGCAGCAGGTGTCAGGAGGGAAGAGGGAGACAGAAGAAGAGGGCCTTGCTCAGTTGGGCTGATCAGGGAAGAGAGCCGACTTTCCCTTCTCCCTCAGGAACCTGAGCGTGGCTGCCAGCTAGGAGAGCCACCCTGGGAACAGGGGCCAGGCCCACAAAGACTAGCCAGGTGCCAGTTGTTTGAAGACAGGCCCTGCTCAGACGGGCAGGGTCCTGCTAAGGACTCACTGGACAACCTTCTTTGGAGTTCCGTTATTTGGGACTTTGATGCCTTGGAAAGAGTGGAACCGATGAGTATCTTAGCAAGAGGCTAAAGGTGCCCCAGCATCACACCTCGAGAGAGAAAGGATCCAGCCATTGGAGACCCTGAGGCAGGGTAAGCAGTGCCAGGTCAGGCCACAGGGGCGCCATGAAGGCCAAGTGTCCTGCAGTTATATTTATAGTTAAAAAGACCAAATAGAAATTTCATGACTCTTTGTTAATGGAAATACTGCTTGTTGTTTGCAACTCTCAGGGATCATGGAGAATCACAGAAATATGAGACAGAAAAGACCTATTACATAATCATGCCAATTCTCTGCCAACACAGGATTTTATACTTAACATGACCCATTTCCAAAGGAATCTCTGCCCCAGCTGTTCCTGCTTAAAGCAGGTATTCAAAGGTCTGAGCTATGGTCTCTTACTCACCACCCTTCACAAGGCCCCGCTGCCTCCTCATGCATGTCATGCTGCAGCCTAAACTAGTCTCTTTCTCGGCTCAGCAATTCCAGCACTCAGTTCAAACGTGTGGGTTCCAGATTTGCCTGGGACCTGCTTTCCGATTGTGCTCATTTCTGGCTCAGATTAAAGGCCCGGCTGTGCCTACAACATATGGAACCTTGTACATTTTCAACATTTACAATACAATAAATTTCGTTAATTGATTGCAGAGCTGGAGGAGGAGGCCTGGGACTTTGGTTTCCTATAACAAATAAACATGTTTCAAGTGTTTGCAATGAGCCGCTCCCAGGCCTGGCTGAGCCATCATGTGGTTTGTCATTCTCTATTTGCATGTGTCAGTGTCTTTTCTATCCCTGCAGCATTTGGCATCACCACAGTCCTGAGAACTCCCTCTCAGCCCCACCCCCATGCCCAGATCATGCAAAAAAAGAGGATCTATATATTTGAACAGGGATGGGAGCAAGTGATGACAAAGCTCTGCCCTTGCTGACGCATGTCTGGGAGAACTGCAGTTAAAGCGAAGCCAAGACTTCACCAGGAACAGAATGTGAACTGGATTCATGGAACAAGAAAGCCTGTCAGGCTGATCTGGCAGTCCCAGGACATTCCCTTTGGTACAGATCTTGTTTATGGGACTCGCAGCCTCCCCCTTCCTTCCCCGCTGGTTTCTCATTTTCTGGCCAGGCCCTAGAGTCTTCACTCCTGTTCAAAACAGTTTTTCTTTACGTTGGCATTGGAACAAAAGTGAATCACGCAGCATTTGCTGACTTCACTTTGTATAAAGATTAGGAAAATAGTTGAGATAAATACTGGCTTCAGAGTGTGGAATAATCTGGATCATTTTAACAGACCACGCTATGGAACCCTTTCCCTTTCCAGATACGCGGCTTGAGGTCCCACCAGTCTCCACTTCCCACCTAACCCACGATTAACTCCACACTTTCTTATAAACTCTGCCAGCTTCCTAGAGACGAAATAATCACAATGCTGCACAGTGCTTGGGTTCCTGCCCCTTCCAGCTGACCTCTGAGGAAGTGAAAGCTTTAGTCTGGGAATTTTCGGGGTGTGTAACTGTGAATAGTAATTGCAGGCTGATTTCCCTCTCCTCTGGCTTTTCCCTTCACAACACACGCATGCTTTAGCCTTGCCTGGCTCATATCTATTCAGAATGCTGTTACCATCACTTTGACCATATCCGCTCCCCTGGCTTCCCCTTCTCTATCGTGTGAAACATCAGCTGCTTCTCTTCACTTTCATGGCCACTTCTGGCCTGTCCCCAGCCTCACTATCAGCTCCTACCTCTGATCAGCCAATGATGCAGCCTCCATCATCCACTTGTGAAATTTTCAAAGTAGCCACTTCCTCGTGTGCTTTCTCCCACGCTGCCCCTCACACTTGGGGGAAGCTGCTGCCAAGCTGCCTCCTTATTCTCCTTCAGATCCCGCCTTAGAACTCTCTTCTGCTGCGATCCCTACAGAAACCTGACCACAGCTAGGATGTTGATGTGCTGAGACCACTGCCTGTCATGCTGACCAATACCGTCTTGTTGCTTCTTTGTACTCCACCTGTCACCATCTGCTGTTTGTTGTCTTAAGCTGAGATCGTAAGCTCTTTGGGGCCCACTCTGTATTTTTGTTCTGTCTTTGTGCAGTGCCTGGCACAATGGGCTCCTGGTTTATGACTGGGCTCATAGGGGCAATGGTGCTCCAGATAATAAGTAAGAGCTCAGTGAAGTGAGTCAAATGTATGGATGGGTGAAATGTTCCATTAAAACTGACTTTGGGTCTTTGTGGTGGACAGACTGGGGTTTTGAGACTCTTTATTAAATTTTATTTTATCAGAAAAACAAAAGCCAGAAAACTGAAAACTTCCAGCAGTTTTTGGCTCAACACTTTCAGTTTGGGGTCTCAGCACTGTTTGAGCGGCCAGCACACTGGGGCCACTGGCAATCAGGAGACCATGCTTTGGGAACCAGGATAATCACAATACTACCTAGCGTTTATGCAGCAATTTCCAGTCCATGCTCTGACTTGTGGGATTCTTCCATACAGACAGGAGATGACTTGCTTTTGCAACTCAAATTACAGCATGAATTGCAAATTGTATTTCCAGTTGTAATGTCTATAACCCTCAGCCCAAACAACTGGCAAACCAAAAGCGACTGGTTAAAGAAATCCATGAGGAATTTTGACTAATGAAATACAGCACCGAAAACTTCACAGGCAGGAAAGTAGGTAAAGCGGGTCAGACTAATATTCCTTGCAAAGCATTCCCTCGGCTCTAGAAATCAACCTGCTCGCCAGCCTTCTTGACTCCAGTCCTGCCTCCATCACCCCAGAATCAGCCCTCGGCCTCCTTTCCCAGCTCTCCCGGGTTATGTCCTTCTCCCAGAGCCAGGCAGGGACTCTGCGGGTGCTGTTGACATGTTAGGGAGGGTGAGCCTTTATCCCTCCTGCGAGTTCCCCTTCTGCTTTCAAACCAAGCTGCACTCTCTCAGCAGTAGCTCAGGGTGATAAAGTGCTCTCAGGATGTGGTTATTCCGGAAACAACGTTTAGCACGGTGGGTAAGAGAGGATCCCAACGGCCAGATGTGGTGAGCAGACATTCTGTGGGTGTCACACATCTGCAATGCAAACAGCACCATGCAAAGGGGCCCAGGTGGCACGGAAAGGTAGGTGCTGTGGACAGCAAAGAAGGCAGGAAAAGAAGAAGCTAAGTGGTATGTGCAAGTGCAGGCACATTAGTGATGGGCGTATGTGCAATCCAACCCCTTTGCACATTGAGTTACCGGGCAGCCTGAGGAGGGGAAAACCTGGGGTTTGTGTCTCTCCAGCGTTAGGGAGCCCTGTGACATCACACAACAGCATGTGGTTGTATTCTGGCTGAAGGAAGAAGCATCCCAGCAGTAGTGGACAGCAGAGGATGGTTCAGGGGAATAGGTGGTGGAAGACAAGGTACTGATCCAGGAGGCTCCTTGGTGGCTGATAGGCTCAATGAAGAAGCAGTAACCCTCTGCACATATGCTGGCAGCTGGAGTTAATTACTGCAAATGCTACTAAGAACTCAGTTCTATGACTGTGTGTTATGAACATAGCGCTGTAGAACATTCTAACGTCCCAAATGTCCCTCCGGCTTCTTCCAGCCCTGAGCTGCTCACTGCGGGGCACACGAGGCTCCTGGATGGATAGAAACAGTTTCTAAACTGGACTGGTAACAGCAGATTAAAAGCCATTGAGTTCATATGCTCACAGTTCCTTGGCCATCTGAAGTGTATGCCCCAATCATTTTCAAGCGTGTGCCTATATTTAATACACATTACATGGCACTTTCCATCATCACAGAGCAGTCGCATGGTCATTATGCACTGCGGTAACTAAGGTGACGCCCAGCACTCCTTTGGAAAGGGAGATTATTTGTGAAACAGCTTGTGGAAGCCGCAAACCCAGAGATATTGCACAACACTGCTGCCCACATGGGCCAACACCAACTGACCTCCCAGGACGGGCCACCCCTCAGGATGGGTTTGTTTTTACTGAGAGGAAAGTGCGTGAACATCTCAAAGATTTCAAGGGTCTGACTGAGTCCAAGCTTGTGCTGTGCGAGGATCACAGCACTTGCACACTGTGGGTTTGTGGATTCTCAGCAGAGATTTATAGTGGCTCCGCTCCATCCATCAAACCAGCCAATGTTATTTTACTTCAGCTCCTCAGAGAAAGCGCAGCATTCATGGGCTAGTGGAATGGCCCCAAAATCTGCAGGTTTGAAGTGAGGGGGAAGAATGGAAACACCAGAATGATCTGTTTCGTTAAAAGAAATGTGCATGTTAATGTAAAGTGATTAAGTGACCAAGCAACAGTAAAGGTGACCCTGGTGCTTTGTGCTCCAGCATGAATGGGACTGTTGCAATGTCTATGCAAGTTCTTCTTGTGCATCTCGGCTAGCTCTGCGTGAGGCTGCACTGGGCGAAAGCCTTGGCCTGAGCGGCAGATGGCACCGCGCAGCATCAATAGCCTTTTCCCAATCCTGGGGAATGCAGATGGCCCATAGGAAGCCTTGCCACATCACTATTCAGTCACTGCAGAGCTGGAAGCTGTACTAAATCTCCGCGGGCTGCAGAGTCACCACTGCCTGCATTTTGGTCTGTCCGATTTTCAAATTCTGTGAAGCATTTTGTGAATTTTAGAATTATTTTTGCAAAACTCTGCTGCTGAAATCTCCTTCCTCTCCCCCTGCAAACTGCCCCAGCAAAACCCCAACATGCAACGCTAGCGCCAAGGGAGGGGCCAGCCTTACATCGCAACTCAAGCAGCCAGAGCCAGTCCAGACACTTCAGCAAACTGGCCTGTTTTGTTCCAGGGGAGGCCAGGAGCTTATCAAAGGCAGGAGAGCCCTGCTCTGAGTGAGCAGTGCCAGCACTTCCGTGGGACCTAGGAAGAAAATGTCCCTGACGGTTTCCCTGGAACATGACAAACGGTTGTAAGGAATGAGATAGAAGGGACTGGAGATGGGAGAACAGGCCATTCAAGGATCTGAGAGCCCCTATTCTAAAGTCTCTGGATCACGGCTCTGCTCCTCAGGGTCAGACCCACAGCAAGCCCTTCTCTGCTTTCCCATCTCTGACCTCAGTGCTCCCAGGCGCTCAGACACCATGGTGGCAAGGCCAATATAACAACGTCTATGGACAGACATGAATTGTGAGCCCTGGTGTGCAGCACTGCACAGCCTTGTGCCTTTTCATTTGGCCCCCAGTGAGCTGCTCCCCAGCTCGGGCCTGTGCTGCAGCATTTCCAAAACTCCCCTGCTCTGAGTACTCTGCCCCCAGCTCTGCAGTCCAGAGCAGGAGGGATGAAGAAATGTTTGAACTTGGGAGGAGAAGTTCTAGACTCCTGCCATCAAGACAGGCAGAGTGTTGATTGCTGGGTTGGGGGCGAGGGAGCTGAGGTACGGGCAAGACTTTTCCAAAACTTGACTGATTGACGAATGATTGTTGTGAACCCTAATGAAATGAGCCCCCTCTCCTTAGTTAATGACACTGGCAGAGACAGTGTGCCTTGATGTGGTGTATATTAAGTGGAGTGGCAGCTGCAATATTGCCATCTAAAACTAAGTACAAAATTTACAGCAGTAAATTCTTCTCTCTTCAGGGTGGTTAATTATCTTAATTACTTTTATTATCTTTTATCTTTTAAGATCCCAAATTGCTTATTTCTGCTTGTGTTGCCAAAGGGGCTTGCATATTTGTTATGGGCACACGCTGTGCAGAGTCACCGATATATGTGTCTGTGCGGCACACTTTAAAAGAACTTTGATTTATACAAGACTTCTCCTTGGGATTTTAATTGTACTAAATGGGGAAAACAAAGTTCAGTGAAATATTGACTGACTGAAATCCTGACTAGCGGTGCTTTCCCTGTGTGTGCCAAGTGGGGTAATGCTGCTTCTGCTGTAGACCGGAGTGTCAGGGAAAGGACGTTCCATTCATGTCAACCATTCCTCCCTCCCACACCTGGGAGAGCACATGAAGGGAGCTGGTCTGGCATAAACCTGGTCAAACATTATTACAGCAAACCCTTGGGGGACTAGCCGGTGGAAGCAGTCGGAAAGGTGGAAGTCATGGCTATAGGAACCCATCACTTACTAGCCAAGTATGTAGAGCGCAGTATCTGACTGTCCCACAGTCCTCTATGTATGTGTCCTTGCACACCCCACTGCAGCAGGGCAGAGCTGTTACCCCACCGTACAGAGGGGAAACTGAGGCACAGAGCAGGTAAGTGACTTGCCCAAGGTCAGTGGCTCTAGCTAAGTAACCCTTTTAGCACATAATCTGTTTCCTAGGCAGGCTGCTATCTGTTTCCCTTCCTGGGACCAGAGCAGGGATTTGAACCCGGTCTGAGGCACCAGGCTAACATCCGAAGCCCTGGGCCATGCTTCCTCTCAGGGAAAAGGCGCCCTGGGCTCGCTCTCCTTTGGTACCTGCTTGCTGCTGCTTCCACATTGCTACTCTCCAGGCATGCAATCCTGGCCCCACAGAAGTCCTGCCATTGACTCCAGTGGGGCCAGGAATTCACCCCAGGTTTTACATCAGAGAGAAGCGAATGCCGCCAGGAAGAGAACTGGGCCTGGTAGAGCCCTGTTGCTGGCAAAGGCGGGAATACCACTGGGAGCACAGTGAGCTCAGGGACGCCCGCTCAACCCCTTTCCTGGCTGTGCAGCCACCCATGCTGGCGGAAGGGCGTTCAGACAGAACAGGCAATGACTTTCCCACCACGATACGCCTGCTTCTTTTCATTGGATCCACCCAGACCTCAGGGGCAGCGCCATGGTCCTTGTGGGAACAGGAGCTGCTGGCAGGGCCGTCCCGAGGATTCAGGGGGCCTCGGGCCCCCGCCGCTGAATTGCCGCCGAAGACCTGAAGCATAAGAAGGTCTGGGGTCCAGGCCCCGTGAGAGTTTTCCATGGCTCCTGGAGCGAGTGAAGGACCCCACTCCACAGGCCCTGAAAAACTCTCGTGGGGGCCCCTGCAGGGTCCGGGGCAAATTGCCATGTGCCCGCAGCTGCCTGCCACCACTGCCCAGCATGGGCAGCACCCGGCCTTGACGGGAGGGACATCCCCCTCTGACAGAGCTGTTTTCCTTTCCTAGCTCCTGCTCCGCTGCTTGGGAGAAGCGACCTTCAGAAAGGCTGCCTCGTCCTCTGGGGAGCAAGCCCAGCAGAGCAGCACCGCACAGGAGAGAAGAGAAGAGGGGAGTTGTAAGAGGAACAGACATTTCCCAGTCCCTCCAAGGAACAGCTCTAAATGCTCCCAAATGCTTACCTGTAGGAGAACACTTCAACCTCCCTGGCCCCACTATAGCAGACCTTAAGGTGGCCATCCTGCAGCAAAAAAACTTCAGGACCAGACTTCAAAGAGAAACTGCTGAGCTTCAGTTCATCTATCTGCAAATTTGACACCATCAGCTCAGGATTAAACAAAGACTGTGAATGGCTTGCCAACCACAAAACCAGTTTCTCCTCCCTTGGTTTTCACACCTCAGCTGCTAGAACAGGGCCTCATCCTCCTTGATTGAACTAACCTCGTTATCTCTAGCTTGCTTCTTGCTTGCATATATATACCTGCCCCTGAAAATTTCCACTACATGCACCTGACGAAGCAAGTATTCACCCACAAAACCTCATGCTCCAAAATGTCTGTTAGCCTATAAGGTGCCACAGGATTCTTTGCTGCTCCCAGATGTTTTTCAAATGGAACTTGATTTGCCATCCCTTCATTTTCAGGGCCATGCCGCCCCCAGAGCCAGGGGAAGCTGGCGATGGCCAGGTTTGCCCACACTGTGCATGTGCCCTAAAGGACCTTGTCTTCCAGCATGCAACTGACAGAACGGGAGAGGGAGCTTTTCATGTGCAAAACAAAGGCAGAAAGTGGGTTTTTCTTTCAGTGGTGCATAGCCAATGGCCGACACCCCTGGCAGAGTGGGGGCAGCTCACCCAGCTGAAAGGGAAAGAGCGATGGAAGGAAAGCCTTCTCTTCTCATTAGAGGCCATTAGATTGCCCCCTTGTTGGTAGTGGCTGCGTGGAGCTCCCGTCACCCACGGAGAACTGTGGGCATCATCACGCCACCAAATGTGCAGTCCTGAACCTTGGAGATACCTCTTCACACCTATCTTTTAATAGCAAACAGCCAAAAACGTTACCGTGTTCTTGGCTCCCTCCCGATTTACTTCGCTGGCTCACTGCTGTCAGCTGAAATTTATGCTTTGGTTTAGGAGTAATTTTTAGTTTGGAAGAATTGTCCTCCTGCCACGTGCTATAAATAACCTACACACATCCATTTCCTTCGAGTGCTCGGCAGTAAAACCAGCTCCAGCCTCACTTCTGCATTCCCCCACCTGTGGCGTTTCGGTTACAGAAGCAGCAGCTCAGAATCAGGGAGGCCCAGTCTACATTTGCTAGTGGCTTCTCAGGACCCAGAGGTGCAAACAAAGGGCCTGATCTTGTGCTCACTGAAGTTAGTGGGAGTTTTGCAAGTGGACGTGAACGGGGACTTTAACTGGAATAAAATGGAACAGACTGCAGCCACCTGCAGTCCCCCATTGCAGAAACCATAGGTCCCAGCATACAATGTTCTGCTTTGATCTGGATGTGCATTGACCTCTCTGTACGTGGTTCTGGGGTGCACTGGAGACTTCCACAGACTGCATTTCACCTGCCTGCCATCCTGAGCCCACACAGCCTGCCCTGAAACCCCGTTCTGTTGTCTTCCTTCAGTCCCTGGAATGCCCAGCCTTCCCCTCCAGCCTCCTCCCAGTGGCAGAATTAACTAGATATGCTGAATCGGCAGCTCTGTTTCATTTTCATGGTAATCTGCAGTGTGATCATTTGTGCTTATTCTGGAGATTGCACACAGTGTTTTTAATGAAGGGAAACGTAGCCTCTCCCATCGCCTGGAGCCAGCCTGAGAGTCTCTCAACTAGCAGCAAGCCTAGGAAACAGGTTGTCTATTAAAAGGGTTATTTATAGAATCTCGAGCCAGTAATACAGAGTAACAAAGATAGGTTTTCTGCATGAATACATATGCATAAAGTACATAAACTGGGGCTACCTACCCTAAGAGGATGGTATATTGTCTCTTATCACAATTGTAGAAACCACATGAAGAAGCTTTAAATACTATGGATACAGTTGTTAAATGGCTCCCCCACACCGGTATAATGCTTAAAGACATGACAAGGAACAGAAAGAAATAGGCTAGATGTGTGCATGGTCTCCAGGTGGGAATTGGATTCTCAATAGAAAACTTGCTTGAAGGATTAAAAAATGAGATGTGACCATTTTATTAAGGAGTGTGTTTTCTACTGGACCCTCCAGGGCAACAATGGGAGCAAAGCTTGGGGGCTTGGGGCTTTTTAAATTAAGCAAGAACATGATAGAGGTCTAGATGGGTAAATGAGGAGCTCTCATTCACCTCTTACAACAAGGGGACAGTCAATTAGACTGAAAGGCCACAAATGTAAAACTGACAAATGAAAATACTTTATTTTTAACAAAACGCATCAGTCTGTGGAACTCACTGCCACAAGATAACATTGATACTAAGAGGCTAGTAGGATAGAGAGAGGACCTGACATTTATATGGATAATAAGAACATCTAGGTACAGTAGAAAAGTCAGTTTACTTAAAAAACAAGCAAAAAAGACAACCCTCCTCCTGTGTCAGGGCATGAGCTGATACTAACTGCTATGGGCGTAGATAGAAGCTTCTCTATGGGCAGGTTATTCCTTAATTGTACACTAGGGAGTTTGTTGCACTTTCATTTGAAGCAGCAGGTACAGGGCACAGTGAGGCCCAGGACACTGGACACAGTGGATGCTTTGGCTGACCCAGACTGGCAGTTCCTGTGGTGCGGAGTGAGCTTTGCAAGAAGCATGGCTGCTGCTATTCTATGCAAAATGTAAATGACAAATGGCACATCTGCCAGTGGCCCCAGTGCAGCAATGCAGTGGTGCCAGTGTTACTGGCAGTGAAGCTCTGGTTATAGCAGCTCACCACCGTACCTTGCACCTGAAAGAGAGAAGGAGAACAATAAACACAGTGTGACGCAGGCCTACAAGCAGTGACACAGAACGGACCCATGAGAGATATGGCTGCATTTTCAGAACCATTCCCAAGTGGTTGTGTAACACTGACAGACCCCGGCTGTTGGCGGGCAGGATCAAACCGGGGACCTCTGAAGTTTAGTCCATGAGCTAAAAGCCACCTGGCTCGTAGCCAAGGCTGTAGCAGCCTCATCAATCTCTAGCTGGGCTAGGTGACAGTAGGGGGACAGAGCGCCACACCCAGCAGGGATGGGTTATCCCTGTAAACCAGGGCGAGGTGGCTTCACTTGTCCTAAAGGTCTGCTCGCAAGGAGAGGAGCACTGGGTGTCTGCGAATGGTTGGAGCAGACACCCCACAGCAGTTGTTGGGGGTTAAATGAGACAGAAGCACATGGGGCGCAGGCTGTTGCACCCGATATCTGGGAAAAGCCTGGGAGAATGCTGCTGTCAGTCATAGCAGGTCAAGTGCTTAGGCCTACTGGGGTCCCTGCGTGGGACAGCTCAGATTCTGGCCTCGTGCACTTGCAAACCCAGAGAAAAGCCCTTGCCCAGAATTCACTGCAGTGTCCTCAGGAGCGTGAACGATTTTCAGAGAGCTCAGGGGGTATTTCTGTTCCCAGCTGAATATTCTGGGTGCTTTCCCAGGGCTGTTTTTGATAAAGCAGCCACTTCCTCTCCATGGCCTGGTTTCCAGCTCACTTTGCATCTGGCTGTCAAAGAGCCACCACCAAACAACCAGGGCAGAGGAAATGAAGAGCGCTCAGTGAAAGAGCTTTTACCGTCACTCACAACAGGACCAAGAGTGGGAAGGGCTCAGTCTGCAGGTGCTGAGAGAGGCATTTTGGTGTTTAGATTATAGGAAAGGCCTTGCCTCTGTTGCATGCACCCCAAACCCCTGCCTCTGCTCTGCGTCCCCCTCTTTCCAGCCAGCCCTCAGCCCCTTGCAGGTGAGTGTACCCGCTCCTTCTGCAGGTCGGCTGGCACCCTGACCCTGCCTATACAAGGTCAAGCCACCTTGTTTTCCTAATGGAAGATCAGTTGGCAGCTCCGCAGAGCCCTTTAATACAGTATTTTTGACAAACCACAATGACTGCACAGTTTTATTCTGAGAACAAACGGTAATGGCAGAAGCCCCCATGGAACGAACACTCAGCATTTTGACTGCAATATTCATCTGAGAATAGCAAGTTGCTTTGGTTAAAATAACAAACGGTGCCACCAACCCACCTGCCTCCCTTGGCGTTCACACCTCAACTGCTAGAAGAGGGCCTCATCCTCCCTGACTGAACTAATCTCGTTATCTCTAGACTGATTTCTTGCCAGTGTATTTATACCTGCTTCTGGAAATTTCCACTACATGCATCTGACGAATTGGGTATTCACCCACGAAAGCTCATGCTCCAATACATCTGTTAATCTATCAGGTGCCACAGGAATCTCTGCTACTTTTACAGATCCAGACTTACACGGTTACCCCTCTGATACTAGATAAATTCATGGAGGTTAAGTCCATTAATGGCTATTAGCCAGGATGGTAAAGGAATGGTGTCCCTACCCTCTGTTTGTCAGGGGGTGGAGACGGATGGCAGGAGAGAGATCACTTGATCATTACCTGTTAGCTTCACTCCCTCTGGGGCACCTGGCATTGGCCACTGTTGGTAGACAGGATACTGGGCTGGATGGATCTTTGGTCTGACCCAGTACGGTCGTTCTTATGTAGAAGTGCTCAGTGCTGGCCTATCTCCGCTCCCACTGAAGTGCCCAGGAGTTGTACCATTAACCTCACTTAGACGTATCAGAGGGATCCGAACACTAGAGACCAAAGGAGGCCTCCAGCTGTGATCATGAGGTCTTGTCACAGCCATAAACTGTGCAAGGCAGCATTGTAACAATCCCTCTGATCAAGCTGCTGGCTGTGACCTGCCAGAATGAGAGTTCTGCAAACAACACGGCTGAAGATTTGTAAAATAAAGAGTTTGCATTGTTGCTCTTTGCACACAGCATCAAGTAACGTTTCAGGTCTGGATTGCTGTATGTTTCGCCCTAATTCTGTTCCGTTCTGTTCTCTGTAGGTCCTTGTACTGCATCTAACACTGGGCAATCTGAGCACTGCAGCTAATTTGACATTTCTCACCCTTTGGACTCCCACTGTTTTCATACTGCAAAGCACGAGTGGTTATGAAAATAGATGCTGAATTGTGCCTTCCAGGAGAACAGGATGGACTGTCAGGAGTCAGAACCAGATACTGGAGACCAAAACCCGCAGCTTGTATTTTACAGAGTTTGCAAAATGGAGCAGAGGTTCACAGTTAGCTCTACACTATCACACTTTACAATGCAAAGGTCTGACTTGTTTTTCACTTGTTCCTGGAGAATGTATGAAATATTGTCCTTTTAAAAATAAAACAAAATGCAAAATAGGTTGTAACTGGCTATGTGGGATTTCAGCTAGGACTGAAAATTCAATGCATGCATGAGAGCTCCTTGGCAAAAGATGCGTGCCAGCCTTCTTCATGGAGCACAAGTGCCACATCTAGTAGTCACAAATCCCATGCAGGCATGACTGCCTCAGGAGACAAGCTGCAGGCAGCATGTGTGGCGTGCAGTACACCCTAGTGCCCACGCATGCCACTCCTAGCAGCAGAGCGGCCATCTGCATCTGCATAGTGGACAGAGATCTTCCGCTTGCATTTAATTTTACTAGCACAGAGACGTCAGGATTTGCTATTTATTTTAAAATGGGAAGTTTTCAAATAGAAAGAATGATTGGGGGAGGGCACACAAATGTGCTAGGGTCGACTTCCATATTTCAAAGTATCCCATGTCTTTAAGGCAGTGAATTTTAAAAAGGCACATAATTAGCCGGCTGCTTCCTCGTCTGTATTCCTCTCATCTGCCTGCCCACATAAACATTCGGCACACAGCACTTCCAGACACTTTTTAATAGAATCGCTTAAAACAATTAATTACCAGAGTTTTCATTCAAGCTGCAGTGCAAAAGATACGCCGGCAATAAAAGGCATTTATTCGTTGGTTTCTGGAGGCCTGTTTGTTATTAACATGTAAATTAAATCATCACAGATGTTCCATTTTTAATCTGGGGATGAGAAGAGCAGGGCCAACCGCGGACCAAACAGGCTGATTTTATTACACACACATTCATTAGGAACCAGTTGTATTATCGGAGATCAGTTTTCTTTGATGCATTTTTTAAACGAATTATTGGTATAATTTGTTCATTTCCCTCCCTACTTGTTTTTCTCTTGCCATTTGTGTCAGGATTCGCCAGTCAAGGCATACTGCTTTGGCTGCTCTTAGCCATTCCCGTGTTGTCTGGAATTCTGACCTCTGCTGACCCCACGTGACCTGGCCTACACCGCCAACCCACACTCACAACCACCCGGGGACTTTGTTTTGTTACAGAGGAAAATGGCCCTTTTGCAGAGGATGGGGTATACATGCAGGGTGGCACTCCAGGAATCTCAGTGTCTAGCAGCGTCTGCACCAGCTCTAATGCAGGATCCATTATTACCTTCCCCCTGACTGGTGCATTCAGACACTCACCCTCTGTTTACTCAGGCCTTGCGGTTGACCCTGCACCACTGGAAGCAAGTCCAGCTTCCCCAAAGGAGCCCAAGTGGTCCAGAAAGATATTGCCTATCACACAGGGTGGCTCCAGGTTCTCCTCTGTGTTGCAGGCTCCCTGGCGCCCCTTAGCTGACCTTTCCTGTTCTGCAGCCTTCCGTGTCATTAGTCACTGTGGCAGATGCATTTTTCTTTGTTTTTTACGACAACGGAGGTGTCCCTCAATGTGGTGTTGAAGGAGAGCTTGCTGCCCAGTCCCCCAATCCCATGCTGTGGAGGAGCATGGCATGCATGTGTCAGAACCCTCCCATATCCCACGTGGAAAGTTTCCAGAAAGCACAAATGTCCCTCTCTTGCTTTGAGGGGCGCCTCCCACTCTCTCTCTTTTCTGTGCAATATCAGGATGTGCAGCACTATCAGAGACTGGCTCATCCCTGCTGCTTAAACAACCGCCTAGAACAGCATTAGAAAGAGGGAGCACAGTCTGGGATCAGCATGGCCCTCCTTTCTGTGAGGTATGTGTGGGGTGTTAATGGGAGCCCCTGAGGCCAAGCCTTTCTGCCGTGTAAAACGGGAACTGTTGCGCTGTGCACTGGGGGCACGGGGAGAGGGCACCGAATCTCTGCAGGCTGCAGAATGGCAGCAGAGCTGCAGGAATCGGCGCAGTAGTCAATGGAGAGTGTACCTGCATAGCACCAGATCCTGCAACCCTATGCTCATCTGCCTCCATGTGACAGCACATTGGATCCCCTGCAGAGCTGTGCATGCCCTGTGCACTTTCCCCTGAGCAGTGCACCTGAGAAGGGCCCTGCACTGGCAGAAGGATTTGCCTGCCAGGAAGCAGAAGGGATCTGTAATACAATGTCAGGTCTCCAAGAGGAAGGGAGTAACATTTTCTTCACCAACAATTCCACAGAGACCTGAGAATACAGAGATGCCTAAAAGAGCACTGGCCTTCCCAGGGCGACACCCAGCCAGCAGAGAGGAGCAACCCTTGAAGTGATAACCAAGGAAAGCGAGGAGCTTTGAAGCTAAGACTGCTGCACACTTTAGGCACTTTACAGCCGAACAATTCAACCCAGTCCCTGGCCTGCGGTGTGTCTACAGCAGTAGGGTATCCAAAGCTCCTAGGCAATCCAACAAAGAACTAGTGCCCATACAAGGCTCTTGATGGCTGTGTCACACACGGCCGGTGCCTTTGTGAAATGGCTGCAGCAGGTCTGCCTGGTAGTGGGGAGGTCTGTGAATTTTGTGGAAATTCCAAAACTGCAGTTAGGATGTGAACTTCTCTGAAGGCCAAACACACATGGCAGAGAAACTCTACCTTATTCTTTCCTCTCTGGGAAACCAAGTTCTCAAACAAAGAAATAAATAGCTAAGGGCCAGACTTCTAAAAATAATTATGCAAAATTAACACATACTGCTACTGTGACACAGAGACACCCAGTTGGCAAAAGCAGCAAAGAATCCTGTGGCACCTTATAGACTAACAGCGTTTTGGAACATGAGCTTTTGTGGGTGAATGCCCACTTTGTTGGATGTCATGTCATGCATCTTGCGAAGTGGGTATTGTGATACAGCATGGCCAGAGAGCAGCATAAGAGTGTTAGCAGGGGGCCTTATTCCCTGCCAAGGGAGGAAGGTTTGCTTTAGATTAACTAGAACAGCTGTGGCCAATTAGAGCACCTGACTCCAATTAGAGCACCTGACTTCAGTGGAGAGCGCCTGACTCCAATTAGGCACCTGACTTCACTTAGAGCACCTGACTCCAGTCATGGGATATAAACCCCTGCTTCAGTCAGACAGGGGGTGGTAGTTGAAGGAGAAGGTTGGATTGGAGCAGAGTGCAGATTGCAGAAGAGAAGAGTTTGTCCAGAGAGAATAGAAGGTTTGGAGGAGTGCTGCGGTGGATTGGGAAGCCCAACAGAAACCCTAGGTAAGGGCACCAGGCTTGTATAGAAGAGAGGAGAACCCTTCACAGCTGACGGTATGAGAGGGAAGTACCCCAGGGAAGAAACCGCTAGTCAAGTGGTTCACCACAACCCAGGGCCCCTAGGTTGGGCCTGGAGATGAGGGTGGGCCCAGTCCCCTCCTTCTCCACTCCCCTCCTCCAAGGACATCTAGGGGATGATTAAGACTGGTTCAGAGGCAAGCAATAGCGCCCTGACCTACCCCAGAGAAGAGAAAGCACGAGGAGCCCAGCAGAACAGTACCGGCAATTTGCCACAGTATTCACCCACGAAAGCTCATGGTCCAAAACGTCTGTTAGTTTATAAGGTGCCTCAGGATTCTTTGCTGCTTTTGCAGATCCAGACTAACATGGCTACCCCTCTGATACTTGACACCAGTTGGCAAAGGGTCCCCTGTTCTTTGCAAACAACTCTCACCGCAGACCTCACAAACTCACTACACCAAACACGTCTTCTAGGATATTTATCCAAATGCGGTATCTTTGGAAAGCAAATACCTTGTCAAGATTCATAAGCATCGTGAGATGTATGTGAAGTAATATTGAAGGACTAATGTATTTATACTGAAAGCTTGCTTTAAGGACTTAGAGTCAAAACTGATCACCTGGGGATAATATGTCTCAGTGATGGCCCATTCAGGCAGGAGGGAGTTGTCACTACACGCTGTTCAGCTGGAGATGCAAAGCAAGACTTAATTGTATAACCTTGCTCGATCCCAAGACTTTCAATGGAAAAACATCAGAGACTACTGCAAACAATCGAAACCTCCTGAAAGTAAAAACGGAACATTACAAGACAGAGGTTTGCCTGTCTATGAATAGAAACAAGAAGATGATTTCAGTACAACAGAGGGAGAAGGACCCTCTGCATGCTTTCCCAGAGAGCAAGGAGTTTTCATGAAAAATTGGAGGCTGGTTCCTGTGAAGCCAGCCATCTCTGCAACCAACTAACCATCGGGGCATATCTACTTTGTTCGACAGGAAAGGTACCTACTACTAAGTGTAGACTCAGGTTGGCGGTTTATGATTTTGTCTGATTCTAACCATCTGTCTCCATCACTCTTTGTTTCTGGTAGAATCTCTATTTACGGTCACCTACTTTTCTTAAGTGCTCACTAGTGCCATGTGCTTTACAGGAGCAATAGTTAGGGTAAAATGAGTAAACTGGGGCACACTGCTCCTTCGGGGCAGAGGATCTGGGATTCCTGTGAGCAGCCAGTGTCAGGAGCTGGGCATCTTAGGGGAAGGATTCAAAGGGACTTGGGAACTGGGGTGTGTGCAGCGATTTGTTCACCTGCCAGGCAAAGTCAGGGCTGGCGTAGCCTGGAGGAGAGGCTTGAGTGGGTAACAGGCTGGTGATGTTGGGGAGCTGACACCCAGCAAGGCACGGACAAGATTCCATCACCCTGCGGCCAGGGTTACCAGGTGACTCACAGTCCTGGGACCCGAGAATTGTCGCAACTACACCCACCCTAGTGCTATGGTGGCTTGATTGGTTTAGGGCGGCCATGTCTGAACCATGGAGAGCTGGTGTGATGGAAGTGGAGCTGTGAATACTGCATGTGGACCTGGCTATTAGGCGGTATGAACACACTAGTTTCGTTTAATTGGGGCTGCTAGGAAAAATAGACAGGAAGGGAAGAAGAATAACTCGGGATAAGCCACTTCTCAGTACACATGAGAGAGACCATGCCCAGACCAGAACAAGCCTGGGAAGCAGCAGATGCAAAGGATCTCGTGAATAGAACAGGGATCCCCTCTCAAGAGGGCAGTTGTTCAGGAGAGTCCAGGTTACGATGGGGAAGGTAAACAGTTAGGTAAGGCAGAGCTGAGCACAGGCTGCTTGTTGTTTTAAAATCCTCTTGCTCAAATGCTGGGCTCCTGTTTGGTTTAAACAGGCCATCTGGGTTACTGTGGTCACCGCAGGTGCTGAGCCCAGTTGGAGCCAGTTGAGCCCATGGGTCAGCATGGTAGATACAGAGTCAGTAGCCCAGATCCTGGTCTAAGGGTGGGAGAATGCTGGAATTCCAGCCCAGGAGAGGTGTAGGCACCAGGCCTGATGCCTGAGCGGGTGCACTCAGAGGGGGCAGAGGTGCAGTTAGCCCTGGAACCATGACAAGGACTGCTGCTGTGTTTGACATTGGCCTCCTGTTGAGCTGCTCCTTTTTTGGTCATGGCACCCCCAAAAGGATAGCCAGGAAATGGAGCCATTTCTTCTGCAGAAGTGGCTTTTTCTGAGGGAAGTGGTAAGACTGTTCCCCCTTTAGCCCAGGCAAAACTGTGGGGCTGTGAGTTCACCAGGAGTGGAACTGCTGCCTATTGTGTACTAAAAATACCCACTTGCTCTGAAATGTCACTGGCAGACACTGCTGTTTGCTCTATTGAAAAGCTCAGGGTGAGAGGAAAGTCACGCACAACCCCAGAGACAGCTGGCACGGCCTCCAAAGTGGGCAGGGAGGGGGCCATGCCAGCTAGGAGATGCATTAGTTCAGAGGTTTTCCTGGGTAGGCTCTGCTGCTGAAACCCCAGGCTATAAGCAGAGCAGTGGCTCTCTGGCTCGCTATCGCATTCCCCGTTAGTACCTGGCCCAGGCATGGCATGCTAATGAGCCAATCAGCAGAATATTCGGTGATGAATCCCGGCCATGAGGCACTAAGAGGATCCCGGGGGTGAGTTCCAGACAGGCCGGAGATGGCAAACTGCTCACAGTTCTGCACCAAAGGGGTGTATCTGGCCCACAGGTATTAGTCCCAAGGTGACACTTGGCACTAGTAAGAAAGAGATACCACCACCCACTGGCACTTTGGAACAACTTGAAGATGAAGCATCTTCTCTAAGGGAAATATTTATATTAGCATGACTGCAAAATGCTCATGGATTGGGCTGAAGACACCCTCCAATCGCCAGCAGTAAACTTTAGGCCATTATCTGTTTAATGTTCTTTCACATCTTCAAGGTTGACCTTTGTCAAAGTGCTAATTGGGCCATTTCTCCCATTCTAATGGACACTGGGCATCTGGGTCCCTCACTGCTACATCCTCTTCAGTCAGGAGCAGTTCAGATAGAAACAGGGGTGGCTCCAGGGGTTTTGCTGCCCCAAGTAGCCCCCCCCCCCCCCCCAAAAGCCGTGATCACGATCTGCGGCAATTCAGCAGGAGGTCCTTCGCTCTGAGCGGGAGTGAGGGACCCTCCGCCAAATTGCTGCTGAATACTGGAACTTGCCACCCTGCTCCGGAGTGGCCGCCCCAAACACCTGCTTGCTAACTGGTGCCTGGAGCCGGCCCTGGATAGAAACCCCAGAACTAAAGGATATCATCAGTCTATTTTAAGATCAGCTTGGCTCATTGGTTTAGTATAAAATTATGCATCATACATCCAGTAGAGCAGAGCAGAATTCCCATGTGAAAGGAGGGATGCAGCCATTACAGTTCAGAATGTCAGAGCCGAGACAAAACGCTGCTCTTAGAAAGTTTGTGAGAAGTGTGTGGAGAGAGATGGGCGTTCGGAGAAGGGGGGCGAGAATCTGATAGGAAAGGCTGGGTCTATTGCCTGAGCTCAGTGGTTACAGAGGAGATAGGAGGCTTTGCCCCACTAATGCCCTAACATTAATGAAAAGAAAACTCCAAAACCAAAATGAACAACAACAACAGCAACAAAAAAAAAGGAAAAAATAAAGCTCATAGAGGGCCAAAATTGGCTACTTCCACAGACACATGAAACTCCAGCAATGCCAGTGGAGCAGGCGATTGTAAGGTACAGGTAATAGCATAGTTTACAAATATATATATTCATCTAACTTGAGCGATCCAGACACTCAACATAGAGAGCGCTTTTAAGAAACGCCAGATTAAGGTGGAATAATCCCTAGGGACCATGGATTCAGAACGGACTCTTTACAAATGATCCTGCTCTGTTTGAAACACTTACTGAGTGCTGAAATGCAGGATAGGGATGTGGATTGGGGGAGGAGTACGGGCATCTGTCCACCCCACCGGTGACGGCACAAGCAGGACTGAGCGGAAACGCATTATTGTCTAAGAAAAGCTGTGCTTCGTGGGTTTGCAAAGTACTCAAATGTTTCTCATGCCCATGGCAGATTGTTTGCTAAAACCAAGAGGCAGTTTCCTCCTCCCCTACAAAAATATCATTCTAGCTCTACGGTGCTGCTCCTGTGGAAATGGGCATTTCTCTGCAAAACTGGCAAATTACTATCTGGATCCAAATTAGCAGAATCCAAAACCCCAGGGGTGGGGGACACTGTGACAGCTTTGCAAAAAGAAATAGTGAGATTTCAGCCTGAATTGCGCTTGTGGAGACTTCCCAAACCTCTTGCATGGCTCCAGCAACATGAGAGCGCTCTTGTTCCGTGAAGGCAGCGATGGAATTCAGGCTCCTGGCTGGGCTGAGTGACTGTCCCATCCTGCTGTATTGCTATTAACGTACAAACGACTGCCTGGCGTCTGGATCAGCTCTCCGTTTTGGGCAGAGGCAATGTTCTATCAGTGTAAGATCACTTTAAGTGGAATTGTATTAAACGCTCACTCATGGACACCCACATCCACACTTGTATATTCTTCTGCACCTTCCCGAGGCCGTGACCTCACAGGACATTGTTATGAAACAGACCCAAACAGCAACCCTCAGGCGCTCTCAATGATGGAAGCAGTGAGAGACACTTCTTTTCCTGGAGAAGCGGCCAAAGGACTCTCAAGGCCATGACTCTGACTTTGCAGCTCAGTTTCCTGCCTGGGACAGGGGTGAAAAATTCCCTGCAACCACAGAGAAAGAGTCTGTTTGAAAGGACTTAGAGGCTAAAACAAATCCCGTATTTGAAACAAGTGTGAGATACCTTGAGGCCTTCTATTGATTAGCTTGGAGTGGAATTGCACAGGCTCTTTGAGCTGTCACAGGTCCAGGCGTTTCTGAAAACGATAGACGACTGGAACAAAAACCCACTGACAGGCTCCTGACACAGTGTGTTAAGACAGGGAACAGGTTTAATTGTGTTGTCTTAAGGCAATAACCGTGCAGAGGCTGAAGGTCACTCGCGCCCCGTGTGGCAGTGGGCTAGAGGGGCAGCTATGACCAGAACGAGGATCCACACAGTGAGCGTGTGGATCACATTTCAACCCGGTGAGAAATGAGGCTAAGCAGCAGGCAAGAAATCACTGTGCTGGGGCCACTGCCTCACAGGGGTGCTCTGGACTTCGCTGTCAGGTGGGGGAGCAGAGAGTAGGGGAACCATCCCCTCCCTGCCAGCAGTTCACTGCCTGGCACAGAGCACAGAATCACAGACCCAGTGTCTGATCCTGCAAGGTGCTGAGTGCTTTGAATGACCACTGACATGCATTCAGACCCTCTCAGCCCACCCGGCCTGCACCCAGGGCCCTTCCCGGCATGCCAGCCCCAGGGACACAGCGCACAGCCACGCAGGAAGGGGGCAACAGCCAGGTCTCACAGGGCTGTGCTCAGAGGCTCGTCTCCTTCAGAGAGCCCTTCCTGCGAAGGGGACGAAAGGACACCTCTCCAGGATCCCTGGCCAAATGACAGACCCCCAAGTCTCCACTGCATACAACTCCAGGGCTTCTAGAGCACTTCCAGAATGAGGTGCAGATTCAAGAGGTCCCAAGCAGTGCAGGGAAGTGGCTGCACTCTCGGGTACTTTCTGCTTACCCATATCCAGCACTTGAGCCACTGGGGGCTTGTGCTCCTCGAACACATACTTGGCCTCTGGGCAGAGACACGGGGTTCTTCCCATGGCAGACACCCAAGACATGATATCTGGGAACAATTCACTTTAACTGTGTACAAGCTTCCCTAATAAAGGGACCAGAGCAAACAGTTCCTTCCACGCAGCTCATGACTCTGACTTTTTGGAACACATGATAATTGTCTGGAATAAGACAGCTCCTCAGCAAAAGGAAGCTGCTGAAATGGAGAAAAGAACGTGAACATGGAGATATGGCTTAAATATTTCAGGATGGATTCTCACCTCCACTGCTCTGATGTTTGCCTGGAGGAACCTGATTGACTTTCACGGCGTTATGTAGGATTTCCCCAAGCAAAACTGAGGGCAGAATTGAGTTGCCTTATATAAGTTATAGTATCCAGTCTTTTGAGATTACGAGTCAAAGAAACTAAAGTGGTGAGCTGGGGCAAAGTACTGTGAAAATTCAAATGGGAGATTTGTTCATCTGCAGGTTTTTGGACTTGTGTCTCTCTTCTCTGGGAATGGAGAGGCTAGGGGACCAGAAAACTCCACTGATTTCAAATCTCAGACATGAGCTCATCATACCCACCCTTCCTCACCGATTGCCATGAGATGTACTCCCAATTATCTGCTATTGACAGTGTATTCACAAAGGTCACTTCTGCCATGTTGGCATTTGAGTTCAGAGTCCATCTCCAGGTGGGTCCATTTCTTTTACAAACTGGCACAAACTGCATCCGGGGGGGGTTGAAGTCTGGACTCAGATCTTGAATATGTCAGCCCAGGCTCATCTCATAGAATCATATAATATCAGGGTTTAAAGGGACCTCAGGAGGTATTTAGTCCAACCCCCTGCTCAAAGCAGGACCAATTCCCAACTAAATCATCCCAGCCAGGGCTTTATCAAGTGGACCTTAAAAACCTCTAAGGAAGAAGATTCCATCACCTCCCTAGGTAACCCATTCTAGTGCTTCACCACCCTCCTAGTGAAAAAGTTTTTCCTAATATCCAACCTAGACCTTCCCCACTGCAACTTGAGACCATTGCTCCTTGTTCTGTCATCTGGTATCACTGAGAACAGTCTAGATCCATCCTCTTTGGAAACCCCTTTCAGGTAGTTGAAAGCAGATATCAGATCCCTCACCCCATTCTGTTTTTCTGCACACTAAATAATCCCAGTTCCCTCAGCATCTCCTCGTAAGTCATGTGCTCCAGCCCCCTAATAATTTTCGTTGACCTCCACTGGACTCTCCATTTTTTCCACATCTGGCTTGTAGTGTGGGGCCCAAAACTGGACACAGTACTCCAGATGAGGCCTCACAATGCTGAATAGAGGGGAATGATCACGTCCCTCGATCTGCTGGCAGTGCCCCTACTTATACAGCCCAAAATGCTGTCAGCCTTCTTGGCAACAAGGGCACATGGATGACTATTATCTAGCTTTCTTCGTTCCACTGTAACCCTAGGTCCTTTTCAACGCAGAACTGGCTGCCTAAGCCTTCGAAGTCCCGAGACTGTGGCAGTGCATGAGATTCTCCTTTCCAGAAAGTGCAGGAACTCTGCATACTTGTCCTTGTTGAAAACCTATCAGTTTTTTGGCCCCAGTCCCTAATGTCTAGTCTTCGTATCCTATCACCTACCCTCCAGCGTTTCTACACTCCTCCCAGTTTGTGTTCAGCTGTAACATGCGCGAGGGTGCAATCCACACCATCTCAGATCATTAATGAAGATACGTTGACAAAACGGGCCCCAGACTGACCTTATGGGGCACTGGGCTTGAAACCAGCTCACTAGACATGGAGCAATTGATGCATACCCGTTATGAGCCCGATACTAGCCACTGCTCTATCCACCTTTAATACGTCCCATTCATCCAGCCAAAATTCCTATTAACTTCTGGCAAGATACTGTGGGAGGGACCATTATCAAAGGCTTTGCTAATCAAGAAATAACAGTCCACTGTTCCCCTCATCTAAGAACCAGTATCTCCTCATCAGAGAGGCATTTAGGTGTAGTCAGAGTAATGGCTTGCCCTTGGTAAATCCATGCTGACTGTTCCGATCAACTTTCCTCTCCTCAAAAGTGCTTTAAAATTGATTATTTCAGGACTGCTCCATGATTTTCCAGGGACTGAGGTGAGACTGACGGCTTGTTGTTCCTGGATCCTTCTTCGTCCTTCTCTTAAAGATGGGCAACTACATAGCCTTTTTCCAGTCATCTGGGACCTCCCTGGATCACCGTAAGTTTTCAAAGAATACGGCCAATGTCTCTGCGATCGACATACGCCAACCTTTAACCCTTGGGACTTGTGCTCGTGCCCACTTTTCTAAATAGTCCTGAACCACCTCTTGTCTCCACAAGAGGGCTGGTCACCGCCCTCCCCCATGCTTGCTGCCTAGTGCAGGCAGTCTGGAGCTTGACCTTGGTTCGTGAAGATGAGATGACAAAAGCATGAGTACATTAGCTTTTTCCACATCCTCTGTCACATAGGTTGCCTCCCCATTCAGTACGGGGCCCCACACTTAACCTCTGACCTCTTCTTATGCTAAGAACCTTTCTAGTTACTCTTAACCCTTAGATAGCTGCAACTCAGTGGTGATTGGCTCTATGAATTTCACTCCTTTCAATGCGAGCAATATTTCATATAGCTCCTGCGCCTGTCATTTTTCATCTCCAACTTACTTGGTAAGCTTCTTTTTGTTGTTTAGATCAGCAAGGATTTCATGTTCAGGCCAAGCTGTTGCCTGCAAAATTACTATTCTTTTCTATACATTGGGATGGCTATCCTGCACCCATCAATACAACTTCTTTAAAATAAACAAACCAACTCTCCTAGACTCCATACTCCCCTCAGGTTATTCTCCAGGGGATCCTGCCCATCAGATCTCATGGGAGTCAAATCTGGCTTTCTGACGTTCAGTGTCCTATTTCCCAGCTGCTCTCGCTTATCCTTGCCTGTGTCGGGACTCCTGAATTTAACCGATCGTCACTGGATCGGCCTCCCTACTTGCGGTTCCATCCCATTATTGCTTCGCCCCTACTTAAACTCAATCTTCTCAAGTTTTTGAGGAGGCCGCCTCCAACGGAACGCTCTGCCCCTATGTTTCCCTCGCATGGCGAAATGATCTATACTGTCTCAACAACTTTGGTCTAATCTGCTCCTGGAATTTGCACCCGCATATTGCTTCTCCCAGCAGGATATTGGGGATTGAAGATCCCGCAGTGTATGAGAAATCGATCAGGCTGCCAATCTAGTAACTTCTTGGCTAGTTTGCCAGATAGATAAGCTCATCCACCTCATCCCCTCTGGTCTTGGTGGTCTTTAGCAGACTCCCACCATGCAATCACCCTTGTTGCTCACACTTCTAAACTTAATCCAGAGACTCTCAGGTTTTTCTGCAGTTTCACACCAGAGCTCTGAGCAGTCATACTGCTCTCTTACATACAATGCAACTCCCCCACCTTTTCTGCCCTGCGTGAACAGTTTATATCCATCCATGACAGTGCTCCAGTCATGTGAGTTATCCCACCAAGTCTCTGTTATCTACAGCACTAAGTCATACAAAGAACACAGCCAAAAACAAAAGGGTTTTACCTGGCCCTGCTGGATGGCTACCTCAGAAAATAGAAACACAAGAGCAGGATCATTCATTCCCCTAGTATTTATAAGTCAGGCCACACAAGCCCCCAGCCCCTCCATGGGAGAAGCACTTGATGCTGGGACATGGCTCAGCAGGAAGCAACCTGTTCTTTGTGACCAGAGATGTGGAAACCATGACATGAGAACCTGGGAAGGGATTCTGTGTGTGGAACAGCATGCAGCATGGTGGCCTGGCTAGTCTGTGTGAATACACCATTCCCAGTTAGCCCAGATGAACTCTACATTACAGGGACCCTGGCATATGGGAAGGGTCTGACATGTCTTGTGTTTTATGAGAAACAGAAAGGATTGGATTGTAGTAAGGTCCTAATTATGAGGATAGCTCTGCTCTGGCTGCATCCTTTGCCTCTCTGTGCGAGAAGTGCCAAATTACATGTCACCTTGGAGGACAAATTTTCTGTAGTTTTCCAAGCTCCTACAATGGCAGACTCATGAATATTTACTGAGCTGCTCAGAGATGCAGCAGTGGGAACAAATTAAAAAAAGCTCGTATTTGCCTCTCCCACCGACAATAACAAACCATGGAGCTCTGGTGAGGAGGAGATGGGAGTTTGCTGTTGCCTTTCCAGAGGGATAGAGAAAACAGCTTCTTGTATAATGAGATTGACTTTTAAATGGAAAGTGTTCCTAGTTGGGCTGCGGTTCCTACTTCCATGCTGTGCGTTTGCTCCCTAGGCTCTACCATTAAGACATCTTATATACAAGCTGGGAGGATTCAATTAGGGTTCCTGTTATTAATCAATCAATTAAGCTGCAATCTTTGGTATCTGTGTTTTCACTCCTAAGGAGGTGAGATGGTGGCATTGCAAAATAAAGTTTAGGAAGTCATTTACTTCTGATACACAACCCCCTAGCACAGAACTCTTGTGCCTGTCTGATTGCCGTGTGTACCTGTACCTGGAGCTACTGAGCAGCCTGCAGAACTGCTTGCCAGGCAACCTGCTGGGAAGGGAAAGCAGCAAACGGCTGTGAAGAGATGGCTGAGACCTCACACATAGCCATAAAGAGCTAGATTCAGCATCATAAAATGCCGACTCATAGCACTGACAAAATTGCCCTGGAAGCACTCAGATGTGTTTGCTCCACAACTGGAGCCAGAAATTCTCTATGTTCAATAGCACAAAGATGGGCTACAATCAAAAGGCTCCTCTCGTGGTTGCTTCCTGTTCTGGGTGATAGCGGCTCATACAAGGGGCTGAACAGCTCTTCATGCTCTTGGGGAAGAACAACTATGAAACCGCCATCTGCTGGAAAAAAACCCAGGTGGGTCTGGGAAACTCAGGTGCCAGTGGAGCTGTGGGAGTCACATGAGCATCCATGGATTTATCAGCAAGACATCTGGGATGTTCACAAGGGCTTCTACCCTCACAGGCTAGACTAGGGCGTTGCTGGATTTAGTGCTGCCATTGCATGAGTCTGCGACCTTTGGGACATAGCCTGCCTCCAGCTGGTGCTGCTAACAAGAGTTGTGCACGTGTGATGGTGAAACACTTTCTCCAGAGGGGATGAGATAGTGGAGATTTGTCCCCCAAAGTGGATATTCCTCAGGTGTTGACTTTTGGTTTTGTTTTGGTGTTTTTTGCTCCAAAGGGATTAAAAAGGACAACAGCTTCCATCTGACGAGACATTTGTCAGGTGGTTGAAGGGCCTGAGTGTGATTTATTCCTACCCTTTTCTCCTTTGTTTCTCACTCTGAGGCCTGATAAGTAACTGACTAAACTTCGATCCCAGGATCTGTCTCTCTCACCTCTTCCCCACTGCCTCATTCTTGCTTTCCCACCCCTCCTTGGGCAGTAATAGTGCTTAAATCTAGTCCCGATCTTGCAACCCTTGTGCATGCAAGTTCTCCAACTGAAGTCAAAGATGTTGCTGATGTTGAGAAGTAAGGCTCATTTTGTAAGGGTTGCGGGAACAGGTCAGTACATTGAATTTTGGGGCCATGGGGATGCAGAAAACTTGTCCTTAAATTTGTAACACATTGCACAAAGTTTAGCCTTACGAGACAGACAGAGAGGCAGGCCACAGCCCTCATTCAAGTCAGTAAGAACTATGCAGCTAAATGCTACATAACTCTTTGCAAACACCCTCAAACTCTGCTCAAAGAAATGTGTAAATGCCCAATCTCAGTGGATTGGCCTACAGTGGGAGTAGGGTAGAGACCCAGAGAAGTGAGCTGTGCATGATAGTTAAGTGCACTGAGCGACAATTATTTTCACACATATTGCAAGCAAATTCTGAATTAAAAGTTGATGGTGTGGTGAGAGCGCATGCCTCCTATCCAAACACCAAAATGAATGATTCATTTCTGGACCTGTTCTAAGCATCTGCCCAGCAGCTAAGGAACATGTACGAAATGGGAGAACAGATGTAAGAGGCCAAGACAAGCAGCAGAGAGAAACTGTAGGGACGTAGCTCCAACAGGGCTGCCAGAGAGGCAGGTACAGGCTGGAATTTTAAACATCCATGATAATACTGTGCAATTAGGGCATGATGTGGGTGAGACGAAAGAGCACTTTTATTTTCACTCATTAATCATGGCCCCATGACACTACTTGTGGTAAATTTATAAATGTAAATGTCTGGAGCTGGGAGCCCCCCTGCCCCCCACCAGATACTTTGTTTTGAAGTTAGGTGCAAATATTCCATTGTTAATGAAGCTGCTTTGTCCCAGCATCCCTGGGCAATGCCTTAACCTGCCGCAGAGGCTCAGGTGTCCCAGTGGTGAGGGGCGGGGGAAGTGACCTGGAGGAAGAGCTCCTGCCCCCACTTGTCCTCACGACAATGCTTCAATCCCCTCCTAACAATCAGCAGCTCAGGAACTGCCTCTCCCCTACTGACATTTTGTTTCCAAGGCACTTGCGTAGGAGGGGAGGTGGCTTCTCAAATCAGAGAGCAGGGTGAAAGCCAGAGAGTGAGATGCTAAAGGAGAAAGCATTGGGCTGCAGGCGAGAGATTTTAACACAGGCTTCTGATAAGATGTATCTCAGTCCCTTACAGCCTGTGCCCAGTGTCAGAGTAAGACTCTCTCTTCAACCACACACGTAGGTGCCGGGAACCTGTATGTGGCAGTGAGGTGTAGCGATTAGAGCATGAGTTTGGAAATCAGGACTCCTGGGTTCTCTTCATTGTGGCCACTGTTTGTGAAAGGCTTTGAATGCAGGAGGGCCCAGCAGGACAATGGGTCTCACACAGCCGCTCTCACTGTAACTGAATGGAACAAGACCCAGTGCAAAATGAGCATCCTGCATAGAGAAGATTACAGAAGTGAGGTTTCCTCTCTCATCTCTCAGAAAAAGGCGCGGCAGAACGGCAGCGGATAGGCCGAGGACCAACTGCAGCAAAAGCCTGGTTCAGAACTGGATGAAAGGATCGTGAGACTCATCATTAAGATTTCATAACTGATCTCTTCAGAGCTCAGTAATGCTGAGGTCAGGAATTATATCAAGCAGTCAGATTACAGCCTCAAATAGAAGCATCAGGACTGGCCTTCAGAGGAAACATTTATTTACCTTTTAGGTGAAAATAGCTTTTGGCAGCCCCCTCCTTTGAATGCTAATATTGCGCAAACCCGTTTGCCACATATAAACTCAGCCATAATGCCAAGGTTTCTAGATAGTTTTGATGAAGATATTCAGGCTGTACATAACAAAGCTGAGAATGACTTCTTGTTTTGGTGAGCATCAATATTTATTGTCCATTGAGAAAGCTATCACTCTGCTCTAGGAAGCCAATGCCCTATGTGTCAATAAATCTGTCTGTCTACTTTGTTCACCTCAATGGATCTCAAAGTCTGCTCATTCTGGGGAAGAATGGCTCAGTTTCATCCCATGACTGCTGAGGACCTCTGCTCAGGCACACCGCTGAAACCTCCTCTTCTTCCTTGGTCTTTCTGCCCTTTCATAGGCCCTTCTAGACAGTTTGTGTCACTGTCGACTTCAGCCGCACACATTATACGTTCATCGTTGTTTTGGACAAGCTCATCCCTTCGACTGCTCATCCATCCTCATTGCTCTCCTAGGAATCCCTGTTCATGGAGGGCTCTGACAACAAGATGCCAAAAAATCCCACCCAGGAAAAACCTGCCCAGGACCACCAGGCCTCATGTCAGCGGAACTCAGGAGCTGCATCCTCAGTGATGAGTCCCCTGCACTGCCATTAAAAAGCCACTTTCAGCCATGAGAAAAAACTGAGTCCACCCCCACTCCTACACGTAGAGAGAGACAGAGCCTACTGAGAGCAAGGATAACGTTACAGTTGTAGCTCTGGACTGGAGCACAACTTCTGGTTCTGTCACAGACTGTCTATGCCTCGGTCCCTCATCTGTAAAATGGGACTAATACCTCCACCCCATCTGTTCAGACTGTGAGCTCGCTAGCGTAGCACCGGGCGTGCCAGTTAGTTATAGGACCTCACTGGGATGGTGCTGACACACACCATAAGATGACAGGTCGTACAAGCGGAGTAGATGATGAGAGCCAAAGAAGGGATGCAGCAAACCTAGGGAGGTGCACAAGGCACGAGTGAGATGATTGAGAACAGCGTGATGAGGTGGTGGTAAGGAGAGTTTAGACACTCTGGGTGAAATCCTGGCTCCACTGAAGTCAATGGAGAAACTCCCAGTGACGTTAGTGGGCCCAGGAGTGCACCCTGTGTCCCCGCACATTGCCTCACACATCAGGAGCCCAGCCTTGGTTGGGGCTTTTAGGTTAAACCATCATCCACATAGTAAATTGCACTGATGTGCCGCTACTGGCAGGACCAGTTCCATATCCAGGCAGCAAATGAGTGAAAACACCTAAAGCAGAAACAGTTCCTTGTATTCCACTGTCCAGACTATTTAATCTCACCTAGCAGCAGCGCATCAGAGGAAAGGTCCAGGGGAAATGGGCACCATGTTTTCTAGCGGAAGTTGGAGAAGTAAATGTGAGCGTTGTCTCTAGCAAAGAAAACAAAAGAGAAGAGGATTAAATGGCAATGTTACCTTTACTCTTGTCAAATACCTAGTAGAAACACTGGTTAATGCCCTTAAAAAAAGGCCCATTACCACAGGGCAGAGAGTCAAAGAGTCTGGCTTCCCTAATACTCAGTTATCTCCTTCCTGGATAATAGAATGACCCCTCGCCTGCCCGAGCTGTACTGCAATATAATAGCATGAGCCGTGTAAATAAAGAGGTTATTTTTGGAATCCAATTGCAGCAGGGCTGGAGCCTGTGTGACAGGAGAAAGATTGAACAAGATGCAATGTTCTAGGGGAAAGAGAAAAAATTGAATTTGGGGGCCAGTGGCACTGGCAGTGAACTGTGTAAGTGCAGCTTTTGAGAGCTGTGTGAGTGTAGAATGGCAGGCAGGTGGCGCAGGCCCATGGAGAGGACAAGGCAGGGTACAATGGGAAGGGTGGCCATGGGCTTGTACACAGAGTTTACATGCCTCAGCCTGTGAGCTGGCCTGGCGGGAGATCGCGCATGTAGATTGCCACGTATTCGCAGGGGCAAAAGAAAATGCAGGCCTGTTATTTACCAGGCTGCACGTGGCAACAGACTATATAGGTAAGAGATGCAAAGAGAGTATGGGTCGCGAGGCAAACTGCAGACACACACACAACTAAAATTAATCAATTTTAAATTTTATTGGAGATAGTTACAAGGGGTAAGGGAGCAGCTTATGATTAGCTAATAGAGTTAACAAAACCTAAAACACACAATGCCTAAAATATCTACTAACGATATTTATAAACAAAATGCAGCATTTAGTAATAACTGATACTTACAAATACAAACCAACACATCACGACCGGCAAACGTAGAAGCTCTATTTGAAACACGTGAGCTGAGAGAGAGGCTTCGAGGTGATCAGGCTTGGTTACGGGGGTACAAGGGGTACACGGGATTCGTTTTCTTCCTCTCTCTGCCTGCACATGGCAGGGCAACCCCTAAAGTACTCACTATGACATCACAGAAGTGTCATAGGGGACGGGGCCCAAAACCTGTGTGTGTTCGCCTCTGATTGGCACAAGCAATGTTTACACCAAATAGGGGAGCAGGTGCCAAAAGGTCTGGCTTCGCCCCCAAAAGGTGAGGTAATGCATATTGTTGTAGAATGCGTTTAACACTGAATGATAAAGGAAGAGGCCAGGGCAATACCGGTATGGCAAGTTTTACAGGATGCAGACAGGAACCCATTCTAACAGCGCAGATCCAAGACAACTGCGCTCCAGGTTCTCGGGTGCACCGTGATTGTCCTCTCGCTCATCGCCCAACTGCAGCTGTGTGATGAGTCTTTAGCGCCTGTCTAGGCAGGACCGGCGCTAGGGGTTTTAGCACCCTAGGTGGACGGCAATTTCACCGCCCTGTGCGCTGGTCCTGCGGCTCCAGTGGAGCTGCCGCAGCCCTCTGCCTGGGCCTCTGGGCTAAGCGGAGCCAATCACCAGTGCCAGAGCCCAGTGGCACCAGGAGAGAGGAGAGCTCCCTCCAGCCCCTCCTGCTCTTGGAGCTCTGATAGCACCTCCTGAGCCCTGAGATCCAGGGGGACAGGCGCCAGGCCAAGCCATGGATAGCAAAGCATCGGGGCAATTGCTTTGGGTCAGCCCTGGAAGTGATTTGCTGGGTGGAAGCCACATGGGCACTAGCTGCATTACCTCCCTCGGCTGGACTATTAGGAGCTGGCTAATGCTCATGGCATCCTGACCTTGTCACACCACTTGATTCCTGCTTAACCTTGGCCCCCCATAGCAGAGGCCTACTGTTATGGTGCTCCTAGTACCTCAGCGACCGCAGCCAGAAAGCAAGCAGCCCCCCTCCTCCCCCCCCCCAAACAAGGCAGGTTGATACCTGTCCACATCCGGGGAGCAAAAGAAACCCAGGAGAGTGTAAATGGGCATTTACTGATGAAGACTAGCAAAAAGTGAGCAGGATAGAAAGATGCATGGAAAAAAGAAGGGGTAAGAAACACCAGACTTTCATTTTTTAAAAACTACTCTTTCAACCAACCATTTCGTTACGCAGCCCCTGCCCTCCACTGAGCATTTCATCCCCCGCCCGCTGGAAGTCAAGGAGCAGGCAGCAGAGTCAGGCCCCTTCCAGGCCTGGGAGGAGACAGCAGGGGCTGCTTCAGAGCTGGCTACGTGGTCTAGCTTCCCAGCCAGGTCCGTGCAGTGAGATAGCTCCAGCCCTGCAGCAGGGGTGGGACTAGTACCTGGGGCAGCTCTGACTGGCTGCTCTGACCCAGAAGGTGGGAGGTTGGGGACAAGGCAGCCAGTTAGAGGGGTATTTCCCTGTGTCACGGCCAAGAAACTCGGAGTGTGTGGGGAAATACATGTGCTTTCCTCCCAAGGGTCTCAAGAGAATGCAGAGTGTATGTTACCTGGACATTACATGTCGTTATGCCCCAGGAACACACTGTGCTTGGTGGGGAAATTTCAAATACAGCTCAGGTATTGCATTATCACATAAATATGCCTCAGTGTGTCGGTGTTCTTCTCTTTTGTTTGGCACATTCACCAGTGTCCTGGAACTCCACAGAGTCTTTTGGACAGGCACACATTGCTGAAGAGACATATGCGCCAAATTCCGCTTTCAGTTTCTCTTGTGTAAATCTAGAGTAACTTCACTGAAATAAACAGGGTTAGCCCAGTGCAACTGAGGCCAGAGTTTGCTCTTCTATTCTAGAGTTATACGTTATAACACTGGACTACATGGAGTTGCTAACGCAGACACTGATCATCAGCTATGGAGTGTGAAGCACAAGTGTCTAATAAACTACAGGCAAAACAGAGCCTCCATTGTGCCTGAGGAGTTGCTTTGCAAGTCCTTTGTCAGGGGACATTTCCAGCAATCTATGTGTTACCTAACCTGCTCACATAGAATCATAGAATAATGGAATCTCAGGGTTGGAAGGGACCTCGGGAGGTATCTAGTCCAAACCCCTGCTCAAAGCAGGACCAATCCCCAACTAAATCATCCCAGCCAGGGCTTTGTCAAGCCATCCCAGCCATCCCAGCCTGACCTTAAAAACCTCATTCTCAGAAGAAATCATATGGAGCTCGGGGGCCGTGATGGTTCCATGGGGTAGGAATGGGACACAGAGCCGGTCACCTTCAGGTCACTAGTGGCCAAAATTTGTTCCCATATAACAGCTGATCCATGGCTCCTGCAAAATGAGATATCAGCCCCCTCCCCCCAGCTGGCACTGCCAGTAAAAAGGCTGAGGATTGAATGGGCCATGGAGACCCACTGCCAGTGCTCTACCTCTTCTAGAGGCAAAACTTCATCGCTCTTGATCTGGCCACTCCCAGCCTCCACGCCATTCACCCCAGGCGCACTCCTTCGGAGCTTTCACACAGAGAAGGTTCAAAACACCGAGATGAAGCTAATCCCAGTGCCTCGTATCAAATACATGGGCCTGCAATTCATCACACAGGGAAATACGAGTGATTCAGCACAAACTCGCCGACCAAAGCGAATGTTAATTTACAAAGCAGCGCCAAGACAATGGGATGCAAGGCAATGGATATCACCTGCTCCCCGGAGTCAGGTGGATTAAGGTCCCATCTTCCCCAAACACTGATTGCTAATCGAGATTTAAGGGTCTGTCTGCACTGCAGTAAGACACCCTTGACTGGCCCAGACCAGGCCAGACTGTTTAATTGCAGTGTAGGCCTCCGGGGCTCAGGCTCTAGGACCCTGCAAGGTGGGAGGCTGCAGCCCGAGCCCAGATGTCTACACCACCATTAAAGAGCCGCACAGTCCCAGCCCCCCGGCCTGGCCAGCCGAGGGTGTCTCACGGAAGTGCAGACATCCCCGGAGAGGTAAAGCAATCTGGACCATCTGAGGCTGCTGCTCAGGTTGGAAAAACATCCCTAACGAGCTGTTTATCAGCTCATTGCTGACCATTGGTTTGGGAAACGTCCCCCAGCTATTTCAGGCTGTTCTCTAGGGCTCATGCCTGCAGTGTCATAGCAGCAAAGAATTTACTCACGTGAAGTCAGCTCTGCTCACATGTTTAATGTTCAACCCCTGGCTGAACGGGGGCCAGAGACCCCCCACACCTTGCAGGAGTGAGCCTGTAAATCAGGGGTTCTCAAACTGGGGGTCAGGACCCCTCCGAGTGTGGTGAGCTGTCAACCTCCACCCCAAACCCTGCTTTGCCTCCAGCATTTATAATGGTGTTAAATATATAAAAAAGTGTTTTTCCTTTATAAGGGGGGGATTGCACTCAGAGGCTTGCTGTGTGAAAGGGGTCACCAGTAAAAAAGGTTGAGAGCCACTGCTGTAAATGGATTTACCCTCGGTGCCATACAGGGAACAGGTGTTGGTATTCATACATTGCCGAGGGGCAGCTGAGGTGCACAGAGCTTGAAGAACTTTGCCAAGGTTGCCTAGGGGTCAGTGGCTGAGCCAGGGACAGAACGCAGGGCTCCTGAGCCAGACCAGGGCTGAAAGCTCACGGCCACCCTTCTCCATCATGCCTGATGTAGGGTGATGAAGGGTGATGGACAGGAAGGTCTAGGGGAATCAGAACAGGGGCTGGATCTCTGTAAGTGTGCGTGAGGGGTGCGGGGGTGTGAGAGAGAGCAGAATCTCAGGCTGTACAGTCTGAATTAGGCTCGTTTTCTTCTGGAGTGGGCCAGGCGACTCTGCGGTGCACTGGAGCAGGGCAGGTCTGTGCTCAGGCATGGAGGGCCGGGGTTGGCTACCCTGGGCAGACGCAGCCCCACTGTGACTCACCTACTAGGAAACTCTCCTGCCGTGCCCCACTTTTGGAGCAACTGGCCTTGCCCAGGTGCCACAGTGAGGCCATGGGGAGGGTGGCTTTAAGCAGCACGAAAGTGCTAAGCTCTGCACAGACACTGAGAGATCCTTCACAGCCAGTAACTACTGCTCCTGATGGATCCACTTGTGAGCACAGGAAGTCTGCTGCCAGACCGCACCAATCCTCAGGCCTTGGCACTTTGGGTGTGTGTGAAAATCGTCACTCTCTGGCTGGCTTCAGCTGTTCTCTGTGTGTATTCCACTTTCCAGCCGGGTTGATCAGATCAGTCACATGTTGTTCTTTCTGTTCCTTGACTGGACGTGTGCGCAGGCCCTTCTGGATGCTAATTACTCAGGCTTGTGAGTTTACAACTCATTGTCAGTGGATGCTTGTGAAAAACACGTACAGCCTTTGCATGCACAAGTGTTCATTCCAGTACACATCATACTCGTGAATGGTTGTGAGAAGCATGGCTGAAATTAATTCATTTCAAAACTCAAGCCAACGGTCACTGAAGATATTCTGCACTGTTCCCCCAACTTTAGTAATGGGATGCTCTTTGGGAGGCTGGCATAGCCTCACCGAGTAATTGTGCCCAGCTTTGCCTACAGGCCTGGCTTTCTGCCTAACACATTGCCTGCAGTTTACAACAGAAAGTGTGGAAGTCCCAAGGGCTTGAGAACTCAGAGGAAATGTGTAATGCCATAGACGCCAGTCTACCTGTGTCTGCCTCCCAAACAAGGGAAGGAGGAGTGTGGAGATGGGAGTACACCTCTCCTCTCATATCTCATGTGCTCTGTAACTGACGTTGAGCGAGAGGAAATGAAACCAGGAATCCTTTCTAAAGTGGTTAGGGTGGTAATCTGAAGCGGCAGACAACCTAAAACAATGTGAAATCTAGCTGGGAAAAGAAAGTACAAAGAATGCCAGTTGAACTACTTTTCATTCAGTTTCTGCAGGAAGCACAGAATTTGCAAGAGGATCTGCTGGCTTCCAGCAAAGGCAGAGTGTGAGCTCTGTGCCAAGCAAAGATTTGTAAGTTAAAATGATTTTTTCAAGATTTTAGAGCTGTTACAAATGCATGTGCTTTCTGAAGACAGCCACGTGCACATACCTGTCCTCCTTAATGAGATGTGCTTATTGCTTCTTCCACTCAGCCTCCTTCCCCACTTCCTTCCTATCGCTTGTGACATTCACTTGTTGCGTTTTGTCTTGATTAAGATTGTAAACTTCTTGGGGCCACAATCTTGGATGGGAAACTAGGCACTCCTGCAATATTATAGCATAGCAATAGTGACAATTGTTGCTAGTAATAGTGTCGATGTTAACACAGTGAGTCAGAGGCTGTGTGAGAAAACATCTAGCAAACTTGGTAAAGTAGCGACTTGTTTCCTCAGGTTACTATTACTTATCTTTCCTGTGGATCATGGTGTGACATTCTGCTCAGCACATCCAGAACAGCGAGCTGCTGCTATCCCTCTCCACAGCAAGTGGGAGCTTTGCTGCTGCTCGGCTGCCTTGCCAGCAGACTTCTCCAGACTCTGCCCTTCTAAACCTCGGCTTGCAGGTAACAATCAGCGAACTCCAGTTCCCCAATGATGTGTCTCTGCAGAGTTCAGTCCCTCTCACTGTGACACTCAGAGATGATTCCATTCACGCCCCTCACCAGCCTATGTGAGCTGAAGACTCACACTTTGCTTTAATACATGGTATGGAGAGGGGGTTTGTAATAAAACAAGAAGAAATTTAATAATAAAGAATAGAGATTTAATTTTAAGGGATACTAAGCAAGAGAAAAAGAGACAGTTATGGTGACAAACAAAACAAAATAAAACGTACTTTCTTGTGTTTAAAGATTACCAGGTTATCATCTTGGTCTCAGGCAATTTTTCACCTATAGTCAGTTCCCAGAGACTTCAACCCACATGGCTGAAGCATCCACCTTTCACAGATTCCAAGAGCTCTGGCCTCTTTTGTCCCTTAAGCAAAGAAGTCTTTTTGCTCCTCTTCTAATCCCCAAAGTCAATTGCCTCTGCTTCAAGAGCCAGGAAGGCATTTGGGGGTGCAGACTCTGTCCCCTCATGTGCTTATTAAGTCATCTCCTCTGCCATTTGTTATCTGGATTGCTTTGTTTACATTCCATGTAAGGTACTTTCATTGGCAATGTAATCAAGCGGGTCAGACAGGTAACTCCACATTCCTTTGCCTACAGCAGCTGGGTTTATGCATTGCCTCCCAATCACATTTTCAGAACACAATTCCATCCCACATCTGTAACTCTTCATACACAACCCGTGCATACATCACACAATGACTTTCGGGACCAGCGTGTCACAGTTTACTTGTGATACCTCACATGACACCTTTTAGATACATATCATGTTCAGGGCAGTGCATGCGCCAGGCCTGACATGAATTCCAGTACATTGTGCTCTCTGCCAGCTGGCATCGAGAGGCCCTTAGGTTCACACATGGATAAATGTTTTTGAATGCAGGAAATATGTTGGGCAAAATCCTGGCTCCATTAGAGTCAACGGCGAAACTCCCACTGACTTCAGCGAGGGCAGGGTATCACCAGTGTATCCAGTTAGAAAACAGAAGCTGTATCATGGCTTTGGTTTCAACAGAGAGTTCTGCTCAAGAACCAGTGGAGAACCCCACTTAAAAGCTGGTGGCACG